>NC_057807.1:193655642-193665254 GCF_018294505.1 Triticum aestivum
CACCGACGCCACCGCTCGCCGTTGCCGCGGCCATTGCCTCCCCTCGTCCCTCCGTCGTGTCCACGCACTCCGCCGCTGTGGGCTACGCCTCCTCGACGAGAAGCACGGTGCCGGACGCCCTGGAGCGCCGCCATCGCCATCGCCTTCGCCTCCGGCCGCCGCAGATCTCCGTCGCCACTCGCCGCCGTCAGCGCCTTCCCCGAGCTCACCGCCGTCTCTTCCGGTCCCCTGTGAGCTCTTCCGCGTCGGTTCCCCCTCCTCTCCTGCCTTCCCGTACGCCGTAGCCGCGTGCCCGCCAAAGCCATGCCCCGGCCGCCGCCCCGAGCTCCGCTCCGGCGAGCTCCGGCCACCCCAGCTCCCCGTACCTGCTCTGCTGGCTGCACGAGAGCCCGGGCTACGCCCCGGTGCCCTTAGTCGCCGCACCCGTGGCCTGTATCACAGGCGCCGCCACGTCCAGAGGTCGCCGCCGACAACCTCGCCGGCCTGACGGGTGGGCCCCGTCGGCCAGGTGATTAGCTTAGTGCTAATCACCTCCTAACTAACCTCTGACACTGACAGTGGGCCCCAGCGCCACTAATCTAAGTTAGATTAGAAATAACCCCCTGTTAACTAACTGTGACACTGACATGTGGACCCCAAACGTCAGGTTTGACCCTGGTCAGCCCCGGTTGACCCGCTGACGTCATGCTGACGTCAGGCTGACGCAGTTATTCATTTTCTGGATTTAAAATAAATCAGGAAATTCCAGAAAATGCTTTAAACTTCAAAAAATCATAGAAATTCAACCGTAGCTCAGATTGAAATAATTTATATATGAAAAATTATCAGAAAAATGAAACCTATCCATCTGTACTAGTTTCATGCATGAAAAACCAAGTTATACATGCTGTATAAGTGAAACACTATAATGGCTTATATAAAGAGCTTATTTTGGAGATGCATTTGAACCTTTGGTTCAAATGGACTTCAAACTAAATGAATACTAGTTGCATTAGCTCAAACAGCATCACATCTTCATGCCATGTTCATGCATCGTATTGTCTAATATGCTTGTGTATTGATTATTGGCACCGTTCCTTCTCGATAGGTCTTGCTCCGGAGACCGTTCCAGAGTACCTGTCTATGAAGCAGTGCCTCCCTTGTTGATCTACCAGGCAAGCAAACCCCCTTGTTCATTCTGATAAAATCCTACTCTCTCGCTCCTGCTCTCAGTTATTGCATTAGGACAACAACGATTCATCTGCTACTTTGTGCTGCGGTAGTTGAACCCATTCCTCTGCATGACCTGTCATTGCCACAGTAAATAGTTGAAACCCACTAGCATGTGTAGGAGTTGATTGAGCCATGTTGTGTTCCTACCATGCTATGCCTGCTATTGCTTAGAGTTGTGTCAGGTCTGATTCATTGGGAATGAATTGGAGTGTTATGATATGTTCTGATGCTGAGAGTGAAGTGTGTGAACACGATTTGGTAAAGGTAGCGGTGAGAGGCCATGTAGGAGTACATGGTGGGTTGTCTCATTGGAACCGTCCTTAAGCACTGAGTTCTATGTATGTTGTCCAATGACTCGATACTACCACACATTGGGTTCCGGTAACTCGGCCCCTCTCGACTTATTAACCAACTTGATCTCTGTCCAGGAGTCGCAACTAGTTTCTGGTGTTTGTAGGTAGTGCTATTTTTCTACCAAGTGGCACCCGGCAGGGTGGGCTTGGGACAGACTAGGCACACGTGGCCTGGTGTACCGAGTGGCACCCGGATGGTGGGCTCGGGAACCCTGCACACATCGTTTGGGGCCATGAGCGACACCCCGGCCGGATCTCCTTGCGGATGGAACCCGAATAGGCGATAAACCTGGGTTAGAGTCTTGTGTGGTTAGTCAGGTCGTGGCCGACACCCTCGCCAGGCTTCCGCATGAAGGTTGCCGAGATACATGACGTGTACATGGCGGTAAGTGGCGAGAGCGTGTGTGAATAAGTACACCCCTGCAGGGTTAACATGATCTATTCGAATAGCCGGGTCCGCGGTTATGGACTTCTTGGATGCTTACATGGTACATAGACAACTTGAAGTGGATACTATAAAATGCTCAAGACAAGTGTGAGTGCTATGGATGGCCTTCTCGTAGGGAGACGGGGATGAATCCATAGTAGTGTATTGTGTGGTGATTAGTGGACTCGTGTGCGCCATATCACCTCAAAGAAGTTCTAGTAGTCGTAGAACAGGATAGCCACAGAGTCAAAGCTGGCTTGCTGCAACTAAACCCCACATTACCTTATTGATACAAATGCATGTATGATAGGATCTAATGTAAGTCTTGCTGAGTACCTTTGTACTCGTGTTGCTTTATTTATGTTTTTGCAGCGGAGACTTCGGTCTTACTAGTGTTCTCGTGGACTTCGACAAGTAGCTTGTACCTCAGCTACGATCTTGATCGGACGTTGTAGATAGTCAGGCTTTTCAGCCTTTTTCATTTGTAGATGTCTGTACTCAGACATGTAATGCTTCCGCTTGTTGCTTGATTGCTCTGAATGTTGGGTCATGTGACCCCTGTTTGTAATAAATGCTATGATGGCTCTTTGAGCCTTATCTATATGAGTTGTTGAGTTATGTTGTGATGCCATGTTGTACAGCACATACTTGCATGTTATGCATACGTGTAATGTGTATTGCTATGTGTGGGATCTGACTATCTAGTTGTTTATCCTTAGTAGCCTCTCTTACCGGGAAATGTCTCCTAGTGCTTCCACTGAGCCATGGTAGCGTGCTACTGCTCCAGAACACTTAGGCTGGCCGGCATGTGTCCTTCTTCGTTCTTGTGTCTGTCCCTTCGGGGAAATGTCACGCGATGAATACCGGAGTCCTGTTACCCCGCTACAGCCCGGTTCACCGGAGTCCTGTTAGCCCAGTGCTACAGCCTGGATTCACTCGCTGATGACCGACACGTTCGATGCTGGGTCATGGATGCCTGTCCCTGTAAGTTTGTGCCACTTTGGGTTTACGACTATCCATGTCAGCCCGGGCTCCTTATCATATGGATGCTAGCGACACTGTCATATAAGTGTGCCAAAAGGCGCAAACGGTCCCGGGCAAAGGTAAGGCAACACCCCTGGGGATACCGTGCGTGAGGCCGCAAAGTGATATGAGGTGTTACATGCTAGATCGATGTGGCATTGAGTCGGGGTCCTGACAACAGTCTGCCCACCCACGCGCGCGATGGGACATGCCGTCAGGCGGGGCCCGCCACTACCGCGCCTCGGCACGCGAACGGATCCGTTGCGGCCGTGCGGACGGTTGGGGTTCCCATGTCATTACTGCGTGCAGTAACTTCGTGGGGTAAATCGTGGTGGGCGTGGGGTCCTATGCGCAGTTAATCCCACCCCCGCCCCATCGGCTTCTCAGCCCCTGAGGCTATAAGTAGGTGGGGGGAGGGGGGCGGCAAAGCACGCGCGCCCATCTTCCATGCTCCCCCGCTTCCTCTCGCTTCTTCTTCCTCTTGCCGCCGCCGTGCCAAGCCACTCCGCGCCCGCAGCGATGAGCTCTTCCTCCGCCGCCGCGCCTTCTGTCGTGCGCTCCAGCGTGTGGGACGGCTCCGAGGTGGACGACGACCACATCGAGCTCCTCCGCAAGACGCGTCGGCTCCCCGGCGCGAACCTAGTGCAGGCTCGTGCCGTGCCGGTGAGGGAGATATCACCGGCGCCGGAGGAGGGCGAGCGGGTCATATTCCGCTCGCACCTCATGCGCGGCCTAGGGCTACCGGCGAGCGGCTTCTTACGCTCATTTTTGGAGTTCCACGGGCTCCAGCCGCACCACCTTACTCCGAACACGGTGGTGCTGCTGGCCGCCTTCGCCACCCTGTGAGAGGGCTTCCTCGGTGTTCTCCCCACCATCGAGCTGTGGGGGGATTCTTCCAGTCTAAGCTTGGCACGCATGTCGCCGGCATGGCAGCTCAGTGCGACGCCTTCATCGCGATGCGGAGATCAACGGCCGACAACCCGTTCCCCTCCATTCCACTGATCAAGTCGGTGAAGATGTGGCAACGGTCCTACTTTTACATGAAGAACGTCGCCCCCGAAGGCGACTGGGTCAATCTACCACACTACGAAGACGGCGCGCCGGCTGGGAGGCTCCCCAGCTAGTCCCACCAGGTCAAGACACTGACACTTGCAGGCGCTACTGCCGTCGCGCGACTCCGAGTGCTGACGCAGTCGGAGGGTCTGTCCAGGGCCAACTTGCTGGCCGCCTTTGTGGCGCGCCGAGTCCTCCCTCTCCAAGGCCGACCTCATCTGATTAGTCAGATGAGCGACCACTGGGACCCGAGTCGGATGTGCACCAAGGACATGCCCCATGCGGAGGTGGCGAACATGGTGAACCACATAGCGAACTGCGATCTTGTGGCGGATTGGCAGGTCGGCAAAGAGCCGTACTCACGCGCCAACCCCCCGCCTGTGGTAAGTCGTATATCTTGTTCCTCTGTTTTCTTTTGCAGCCGAATCTGACTTCTGATCTTTTTAGTTTCTTCGAGTCAGAACCCCCTCATGCAGCCTTCGGCCGGCACCACGGGACCGCCCCGTGAGTTCGTCCCTGACCGAGTGGAGAGCGACGTCGACGACCCCGACTTGGGGGCCGCAGCGATGGAGACCGACACTGAAGGAGGAGGATGAGGAGGAGCGGGAGGCGGCTTCAGGCCCTCGGCCACCTTCGCCGACTGGCCTGATGATGACGCCGAAGGGGAAGTCGCCCCGCGCCATCAGTCGAAAGTCGGCCATCCAGGCGCGAGTTCCTCCGCCGGCTTGGACGGTCAAGGCGGCGCGAAGAAGCGCCGGGCCGGGCCGAGTTCGCTTGACGGCCGGTCGAAGAAGTTCAAGGGGGCGGCCGCCGCGACCAAGCGGGAGGAGGCGGTCGCTAAGGCCAACCGCTTCCGCAAGGAAGTGAAGAAGCCGCCACTAGTCTCTGCGTAAGTGTTTCTGCCTTCGTCTTATTTTCTTCTGATGAATCTTGTTCAAGTCTTTTACACTCCTTCCTTGCTTTAGGGCCCCCTTACCCTTGAGAGGGTCGCCACCCCCTCCATCATGGGGTCGGCCGAGACGTCCACCAACACTCGGCGGATTGACCCCGCCGCCGACCTCCGGGAGGTGACGGAGAAAAATGCGCAGGAGAAGCGCGACGAGGAGGAGGCCGACCGCCTAGAGAAGGCGCAGGTCGAGAAGGTGGCGGCCTCCGCCCAGAAGAAGCTGGAAGAGGCCGAAGCCGCCATCGCAGCAAAACGGCGAGCTGAGGAGACCGCGCACCGCCAATCGGCGTTGCTCGTCATCCCGCTGAGCTCCACACCGCCGCCCCCGGAGTTGACGGGGCAGACTGGAGAAGCCGGCAGGGAGAACCCCATCATGGAGATGGACAGCGGCGAGGCCTCCATGTTGGACACGGCCGCGCCGCCACCGCCGCCTCCACCGCCGTCTAGGAGCGCGCAGGGTAAGCAGCCGGCGGACCCGCCGGTGCCGCCGACTGAAGACGAGGCCGTGGCGAAACTGCTCCTTCAAGTTGCCTCGCTAGCGCACCGCCGCCTTGAGAAGGCGATTTCGGCGCCACGCCCCTTGGAGGCCGGCGCCGCCAGCTCGGCCATCCCAGACGCCGAGGCGACAAGCGCCGCGCCCGTTGGGTGGGTGTGAGGAGGCGGCACAGGCCCGCTGAACCTGGTGCTTCTGGACGTCCAGGCGAAGCTGCGAGCTGAAGGCGACGCCATCCAGAGCTGCACCAAAGCGCATCTAGCGTCGCGAGTAGCCGTCCGGGTATGCTTTCTTCTTTTGACTTTGTTTTTTCTTGTTCTTCTCTGTGGGGGCGCGCCAGCGCACCCACTGGTGTAGTCCCCGAGTTTCGGGCTGGCTGCTGAGCAGGCGGCCCGGAACTCCATCTGGTGAGTTCCAAATATTTACCTTCATCTGAAATACTTATTGCAGGAGTATCACAACCTCCGCGTCACTGCCTTCAATCGCAATGTTGAGGAGTTGGGCAGGCGGACTGCCGACTTGTCGGAGAGCCGGAGTGAGTCCTCCTTCTACTTCGCGGGGGCGCGCTGGCACACCCGCGGGCTGTAGTCCCCGAGATTCAGGCCGACTGCTAAGCAGTCGAGCCGGATCTTCCCGGCGACCTTCTTTGTTGACGACTTAACATCCTTTTTCTTTTTATTCTTCAGAGCCCAACACCACTCTTCAGCAGCAGCTGGGCGAGGCCAACACCACCTTGCGTGCCAAGGGGTAGGAGTGCAGCAAGCTCGCCACAGAGCGCGACCTGCTGGCTGTGCAGCTGCCGGAGCAAAAGGAGCTGCTTAAGAAGGCGCAGGATGAGGCGGAGAAGAGATAGACTGCTCTCCTGGCCGAGTTCGAAAGCGAGCGCTCCTCCTGGACCGACAAGGAGGCGCTTCTGACCCCTAGCTTCCATGAGATCGAAGACATCGTCGACGGTGAGTTTCTTTACTTTCTTTCTTTGAGCCGTTGACTGTAAGTCAGGCCGACTCTTGATTCTTTGTCTTGCTTCTTTTTGTTTTGGCAGACTTCTTCCCTGGCCACTCGTAGGCGGTCACTCGAGCCATCGAGGCTGATCGCGAGGTGCGGAGGGCAAATGGCGCGGAGATCGCCGCCAACGCCCCCCTGACCATCGACGAGCAGCTTCTGAGCATCGAGGCTCGTCTGCGGCCGGCCCATCGGCTGCTGCGCCGGCTTCAACGTGCCGGTGCCCAGGCGATTGCCGCCCTGTGGCCAGACATGCGGGTTCTACGCACTCCCAGTCGGACTGCCGACTGGCTGGAGGTCGCGGCTGGCCGTCTTGAGGCCTGGAAGGGTTCCTCGGCCCAGGCTGGAGCGCGCCGGGCCTTGGAATTCGTCAACGCGTGGTATCCGGGGGCTGGACCTGGACCGGCTGGTCGCGTTCCGGTCAGAGGCCCAGGCGGAGCTGGTGGCTGTGGAAGACGCCCTCGTCGAGCGTGCAGCGGCAATTGCCGACTATACAGACACCAGCGTCTTCATCCCTAAGCAGGCCGCAAACGGCGAGGAGGTGCCGCCGGAGTGGTTCGGGATGAACCCGGACTACGATGAGGACCCGGCGGAGGTGATCGGCTCCAGCGCCGAGGAGGAAGGCGAGGCGGAGGATGGAGGCGAGACAGAGGCGCCAGAAGACGGAGCGGGCGACCAGCCTCAGCTTGACCGTGCCTCCAGCAACGAGCCGCGTCCGACCGAGCCAGCTGCCGCCGGAGATGATCAAGCCGAGACTGCCCAGCCGGCCACCCCGACGCCTGACACCACCATCTCCTCCGACCCTCCGAACCCGTCTGCCGCTTCTTAGGCTGCCGTCTTTCCTTTATTTTATCTGCTTTTAATAGTCTTTGAAAAACTTGTTAATTCGCACAATTCCACCCGCGGGGTGTATTTTGAACTTCTGCTTGAAGATTCGGCCAAGGGCCTATGTTATGTAAATATTCATCCAAATTCTATCTTTCCTTGCTCATCGCTCTTTTGGCTTTTTCCTTTGCCGCCTTCCCTTAGTCGCTGCCTTGCCAGTCGGGCAACCGCTCTGCAGACTGCCGCTGGATCAAGTGCTTGGCTACTTTAGGGATAGCAAGTACTTGGCCATTTTTTAGAGTCTTTTTAACAAGTTGGATAGAAGGCGGCAAGCCGACTACTCAAGAGTCGGCTTTGCGAAGAGAGGCTGGAAGCCGGCTTAAGCTATGTCAAATCTTTTAGGTCCTTAGCCATTTTTTGTGTGGGCGCCCATTCTTCCTTACCCCTGCCCACCGAACAGTCGCTCTGCGAGCTGTGGCTTCTGACAAGAGACGGCTTGGGCACCACACACTACTTGTCCGACTGCAGGAAGCATTTCATAGCGCAAGGCGGCGAGCCGCCAGGCCGACTAGTCGAACCCGGTGCCAAGCAGCATAACAAAGAGTAGCATACTCGAAGGCATAATTCTTATCATACAGATAACAAAAAGGGCAGTCCCCGAGCTCGTCTCGGGGGGCCCAAAGTCTTGGTACTTTAATACAAAGGGTAGCGTGGTACATACTGCATCAACTGTAAAATCTTCGGAGAAGATTTGCATTCCATGGCCGTTCCGACTCTTTGCCGGAGTCGTCCCTCTTGCGTGCTCGGGGCTTCTGAGCGTCGATAAGGTAGTAGGAGTCGTTGCCCAGCACTTTGCTGATGATGAAAGGGCCTTCGCAAGGCGCCGACAGCTTGTGCTGGCCGGCTGTTCGCTGGATCAGTCAGAGCACAAGGTCGCCCTCTTGGAAAGATCTTGGCATGACCTTCCTGTTGTAGTATCGGCGCAGGCTTTGCTGGTAGATGCTGGACCGGCTGAGTGCCAATAGCCGGCCCTCTTCCAGCAGATCGACGTCATCTTGACGTGCTTCTTCTGCTTCCTCCTTGGTGTACATGGTGACTCGCGGGGAGTCGAACTCTATGTCCGTTGGGATGACGGCTTCAGCACCGTAGACGAGGAAGAAAGGCGTGAAGCCGGTTCACTTGTTTGGAGTCGTGCGCAGACTCCAGAGGACAGCTGGCAGCTCCTCAAGCCAACAGCCGGCCGAACGCTCCAGTGGTTCGACCAGTCGAGGCTTGATGCCAGATAGGATGAGGCCATTTGCTTGCTTCACCTGGCCGTTTGACTGCGGATGGCCAACGGACGCTAAGTCCAGTCGGATGCCCTGTGTCGCACAGAAACAGGCCAAGGCGCCTTTGGCAAAAAAATTGCCATTATCGGTGATGATGCTATGTGGTATGCCGTACCGAATCGTGATATCGGAGATGAAGGTCACTGCAGTCGGACCATTCAACTTCTTGATGGGCTTTACTTCTATCCACTTGGTGAACTTGTCCACCACGACAAGTAATTGAGTTAGGCCGCCTCGTGCCGTCTTGAATGGTCCCACCATGTCCAGGCCCCAAACCGCAAAGGGCCAAGCGATGGGGATAGTCTTGAGTGCGGAAGCCAGCTGATGCGGCTTGGAGCGGAACTTCTGTCACCCCTTGCATTTTTGGACTAATTCCTTGGCCTCTTCTAAGGCGGCTGGCCAGAAGATGCCGTGTCGAAAGGCTTTGGAGATGAGTGCTCTTGAGGCCGCATGGTGGCCGCACTCGCCTTGATGGATGTCTTTGAGAATTGCTTGGCCTTGCTCTGGCTCGACGCAGCGCTGGTAGACACTAGTGACGCTGCGCCTAACCAGCTCTCTGTTGACTATAGTGTAGGTTGCCGCTCGGCGTTGCACTTGCCGAGCCAAGATTTCATCGGTTGGCAGCTCTTTGCTTACTAGGAACTTGAGGATGGGCTGGGCCCATGAGGGTGCTGCTATTTCTTCAACTGCCACCACTGCAACTTGGACGAGGGCGGCTGGACTGGGAGGCGGCGGGCTGGAGTCCGCGGCCGCTTGCTGGATTGACGAAGTCCCCGGGCCGACTGGCGTAGTCCTCGGTCCGACTGGCGCAGTCCCCGGGCCGAGCTCTGGAGTCTTCGGGCTAGTCGCCGCAGTCCCCGGGCCGGGTTCTGAAGTCCCTGGGTCGGCTTCGACTGCGGTGTTCTTGGAGCCGTCTGTACGAATTCTCGTGCCGTCTGCTGGGGCTCTTG
>NC_057807.1:193665459-193669247 GCF_018294505.1 Triticum aestivum
GGCACAAAGATGGAGTTTGATTCTGGTGAAGGCTTGATAGACGGCTTGAGGAGGCGCTGAAGGGCGACGCTGGATGGTATCGCTTGGCGGGTGGAGCCGACTCGTGCCAGGGCGTCTGCTTGGTCGTTGTCATTTCTTGGCACGTGAAGGAACTCGCACCCCTCGAAATATCCGCTGAGTTGCTGCACCAGGAAGCGGTAGCTCGACATGTTTGCATCTTTGGCGTCCCAGTCGCCAGATGACTGCTGGACCACCAAATCGGAGTCGCCATAACACAGGATCCAGCGAATGCTGAGTTCTTTGGCAAGCCGGAGCCTGTGAATGAGCGCCTCGTATTCGGCGACGTTGTTGGAGGCGGCAAAGTGGATCTGCAGTGCATACTTGAGCTTGTCGCCTTTAGGGGAAGTGAGGACAACACCGACTCCCAAGCCGGTGCGCATCTTGGAGCCATCGAAATGCATCCGCCAATGGGTGGAGTCGGGCGCTGGTGGCAGGTACTGGGTCTCGGCCCAGTCGACAAGGAAGTCGGCCAGTGCTTGCGACTTGATGGCGGTGTGGGGCTGGTAGTAGATGGTGTAGGGAGCCAGCTCTATGGCCCATTTGGTCACTTGGCCAGAAGCATCTCGGCTCCCGATGATCTCGGCCAGTGGGGCTGTGCAAACCACAATGATGGGATGCTCTTGAAAGTAAGGCTTCAACTTCTTGGCGGCAAAGTGCACGTCGTAGCACATCTTCTGGTAGTGAGGGTAGTTCTGCTTGGAGGTCGACAGTACCTCGCTCGGGTAATATACCGGTCTCTGGACAGGTAGCACCTTGCCTTCCTCCTTGCGTTCCACTACAATGACTGTGCTGACTACCCGGCTGGTGGCGGCAATGTACAGGAGCATGGGCTCTTTAAGAGTCGGAGCCGCTAGCACAGGGGGAGTAGTCAACATCTTCTTCAACTGGAGAAAAGCTTCGTCCGCCTTGTGGTTCTGCTCGAAAAAGGTGGTCTTCTTCATCAGCTGGTATAAGGGGAGAGCTTTCTCGCCCAGCCGACTGATGAATCGGCTGATGGACGCCAAGCAGCCGGTGAACTTTTGCACATCTAGCAGTCGGCTGGGTACCTCCATCCTCTCGATGGCCTTGATCTTCACAGGGTTGCACTCTATGCCGCGTTCAGAGACCAGGAAGCCAAGGAGTTGGCCGGCTGGTACTCCGAAGACGCACTTCTCATGGTTGAGCTTGATCTTGAATCGGCGCAGGTTCTCAAAGGTTTCCTTGAGGTCTTCCAGCAGTATTCCACGCCTTTCCGTCTTCACCACCACGTCGTCTATGTAGACATGGGCGTTTCTGCCGAGTTGCTTGAGGAGGTACTTCTGCATGCAACGCTGAAAGGTGGCGCCGGCATTCCTCAAGCCGAACGTCATGGTCAGGTAGCAGAAGGCTCCAAACGGCGTGATGAAGGCGGTCTTCAGTCTGTCAGCCGGGTTTAGCTTAATCTGGTGATATCCTGAATATGCATCTAAGAAGCTCAACAGCTCGCATCCGGCTGTGGAGTCTATCACCTGATCAATTCTCGGCAAAGCAAATGGGTCCTTGGGGCAAGCTTTGTTGAGGCTTGTGTAGTCAATACACATCCGCCACTGCTTGTTCTTCTTCAACACCAGGACCGGGTTTGCTAACCATTCTGGAAAAAAACACCTCCATAATGAAGCCGGCTGCCAGGAGCCGGGCTATCTCTTCTCCAACAACTCTTCTCTTCTCTTCTAACAGGCGGCGCAAGGGCTGCCTGACGGGCTATCGGTGTACTAGAGTAGGGGTACCCTAGTATCCCGAACTTGTGCACGGGCAGTCGCAGCACCCCGCGGCAAGGCTTGCTGGGTGACCGCCAAGGTCCTCCGTGGTTCCTCTGGAACCGTTCAAGAACAAAGTATTCAAGACAAGACCCCGGCAAGAGGAGCTTGCCGGGAAGGCCAACCGAGGCATTCAATCTAGGGAGACAAGGCCCCGGCAAGAGGAGCTTGCCGGGAAGGCCGACCAAGGCATCTCAAGTAAGCTTGCCGCGACGCGCCACGCGTCCCGGCAAGGCTCGGTGAGCGACAAGCTCCCGGGGCCGACAAGACAACGACCGCGGCAAGGCACTTGCCGCGGCAAGCGACCACTCCGTACCCGCGCTCCAGCGCATCCACCAACCTGTCGCCCTGGGGTCTTTTTAGGCGCGCGTGGCGAGAGGCTGTGCAGCCAGCGGTGCACGGTGGCGAGCGGTGGCACCCCTGACGGCCCCTGTTTGCACTGTTTGGGCGACACAGATGGGCATTTAATGCCTTTGTCCCCTGCCGTCAGGGTTAGGTATGATACACTGTATCTACAGTATAGGTAGTTGTACCTACCGCAGCTCTTTTCCATTTTTACCCTTGCATGCGTTGCCACCTGTCGGTGACCCCTTGAGCATATAAAAGGAGGCCCATGCGCAACGTAGGGGGGGGGTTCGGAAGGTTCGAAGCCAGAACAGACACACACGCTCGCTCTCGAGTGTACTGTAGCAATCAGCGCTCTCGAGCAAGAACAGGATATACAATTAAACAAGCAGCAGTAGGAGTATTATCTCTCTGGGGAGCTCCGAAGCTGGGTAAACTGCTCGTGTGCTTCGACTTGATCTGCTCTTCGTGCGATCTCCGCCCCCCGCCGAACCGAACGGGGCTCGGTCCGCCGGTCCCATAGGTGTTCGTGGATCAGTTTCCCCGACATCTTTGGCACGCCAGGTAGTACCTTCACCATCAGTGCCACTCTCGACCCTAAATAGGAAAGCGCGCTCATTGCTTTCCTGCGGGCGAATGTCGACATGTTTGCGTGGCAACCGTCTGACATCCCCGGTGTTCCCAGGAAAGTAATTGAGCACCACCTTGCCGTTTGTCCTCACGCGCGGCCCGTCAAGCAGAAAGTCAGGAAATAGACAGTGGAGCGCCAAGAATTCATCGCAGAAGAAATCAAGAAGTTGGAAGCAGCAGGCCTTGTCAGAGGAGTGCTCCATCCTACGTGGTTGGCCAATCCTGTAGTCGTGCGCAAGGCTAACGGGAAATGGAGGCTTTGTATCGATTTCACCGATGTCAATAAAGCTTGTCCCAAAGACCCATTTCCCTTGCCGCGCATTGACCAGATTGTTGACTCCACGGCCGGATGTGATTTGCTTTCATTTCTTGATGCATACTTAGGATACCATCAGATCTTCATGGCAGAAGAGGATGAGGAGAAGACCGCATTCATCACCCCATGTGGCACATACTGTTTCGTACGGATGCCTTTTGGTTTAAAGAATGCTGGTTCAACATTTGCAAGGGTAGTCCATGTCGCTTTTGAGCCACAGATACACAAGAATGTGGAAGCCTACATGGATGACATAGTGGTCAAGAGCAAGGACAAGGCGACTCTGATTCAAGATTTAGATGAAACCTTTGCAAATCTGCGCAAGATCAACCTCAAGCTTAACCCCAAGAAGTGCGTGTTTGGAGTCCCCTCCGGCAAGCTTCTCGGGTTCTTTGTGTCTCAGCGGGGAATTGAAGCCAATCCCGACAAGATCAAGGCCATCGAGCGGATTGAAGCACCGAAGCGCGTCAAGGATGTACGAAGACTTGCCGGTTGCGTGGCTGCTCTCAGCAGGTTCATCTCTAGATCTGCTGAGCGCGCCCTGCCATTTTTCAAAATATTGAAAAAGGCAGGTCCAATGAAATAGACTCCGGAAGCGGAGGTTGCGCTGCAGGACTTGAAGAGATACCTGTCCTCCACTCCAACACTTGTCGCACCTAAGC
>NC_057807.1:193669467-193690689 GCF_018294505.1 Triticum aestivum
GGGTAACCAATCAAGTGGTTAGTGCTGCGTTAGTGGCGGAGAGGGAGGCGGATGATGAGCCAGCAACCACGGCAGATGCATCCAGCGACAAGCAGGGGGCTTCGCCGACAAGCTCTGGTCCCGACAAAGATGGATCTGCGCAGGCATGTGAAGGGATGCAGAAGAGGATGGTGCAGCGCCCAGTTTACTTTGTCAGTTCCCTTCTGCAGGGGGCTAGGTCAAGGTACTCTGGTGTGCAGAAATTGCTTTTCGGCCTTCTCATGGCCTCGAGAAAGCTGCGCCATTACTTCCAAGCACATGAGATCACAGTTGTCACCCGTTTTCCGCTGAAGAGGATACTGCAAAATCCAGAAGCGACAGGCAGGATTGTCGAGTGGGCACTGGAACTGTCAAGCTTTGGCCTCAAGTTTGAGAGCACTTCAACTATCCAAAGCAGAGCATTGGCAGAGTTCGTAGCAGAATGGACGCCAACACCAGACGAAGAAATTCCAGAAACGAGCATCCCCGTCAAGGAAGCAAGCAAAGAGTGGCTGACGTACTTTGATGGTGCCTTTTCGCTGCAAGGCGCCGGTGCTGGCATGCTACTTATTGCACCCACCGGAGAGCACCTCAAGTACGTAGTCCAGATGCACTTTCCCAAGGAGCAAGCAACAAACAATACTGCAGAGTATGAAGGTTTGCTTGCCGGTCTCAGGATCGCAGCAGACCTTGGGATCAAGAAGCTCATTGTCACGGGTGACTCGCAGCTTGTCGTCCGCCAAGTGAACAAGAATTATCAGAGTCCGTTGATGGAAGCTTATGTTGATGAAGTGAGAAAGCTAGAAGAGCACTTTGACGGCCTTCAGATGGAACATGTTCCAAGAGCTCAGAATGACATTGTCGATGGCCTGTCAAAGTGCGCCGCACTTAAGTTACCTGTGGAACCAGGGATCTTTGTGCTCAAGCTGACTCAACCTTCTGTAACACCATCAACTGGACAGAGCAAGAAGAGGAAGTTGGTTTCTGGTGACTATTTCCCGGCAGAGCTCCCCGAAGCCGCCGCCAAGAAGGTCCCCAAGATCAACACCAAGAGTGCTGAGGAGCAGTCTGCTCCGGCAAGCCCTAGGGTTTGTTCCGTTGAAGCAGCGCTCCCGACAAGTTTTGTTCCGGCAAGCTTGCCGGGGGACATCAAGCTCCGGCTGGGCCGCAGGCCCTTGCCGTAGAAGCGGATGTTCCCGCAGCAGCAGATGTGCCTTTAGTCCTTGTTGTCGAGCCACAAGCTCCAGCATGGCCACAGCAGATTGTCCGTTTCCTTCAGACAGGAGAACTTCCCGAAGAGCAAGAAGAAGCGGAAAGAGTAGCCCGGCAGTCAAGTATGTACAAGTTTGTCGACAACATACTGTACAGAAGAAGACTCAACGGTGTGAAATTGAAGTGTATTCGCCGGGAAGATGGACAACAGCTGTTGGCAGAGATACATGGAGGCATATGTGGTCACCACATTGGCGCAAGAGCACTTACCGGCAAAGCGTTCCGGCAAGGTTTCTTTTGGCCAACAGCCCTCCAGGATGCAACTGCACAAGTAACCAAGTGTGAAGCGTGCCAGTTCCATTCCAAGCAGATACACCAGCCAGCTCAAGCTCTCCAGACGATCCCTTTATCCTGGCCATTTTCGGTCTGGGGGCTCGACATCCTCGGCCCCTTCCCCCGAGCTGTCGGGGGCTTTGAGTACTTGTTCGTTGCAATCGACGAGTTCACAAAGTGGCCGGAAGTGGAGCCAGTGAGGAAGGTGACAGCACAGTCAGCAGTCAAGTTCTTTAGGTCAATTGTTTGCCGTTTCGGGATCCCTAACAGGATCATCACCGACAACGGCACGCAATTCACGAGCCGCACCTTCATGCAGTATGTCCAAGATCTTGGCGCCAAGGTCTGCTTCGCTTATGTTGCTCATCCGAGAAGCAACGGTCAAGCGGAGACGGCAAATGCTGAAGTGCTGCGCGGGCTCAAGACCAGAACTTTCGACAGGCTACACAAGTGCGGAAAGAACTGGATTGAGGAGCTACCGGTGGTTCTTTGGTCGATCAGGACGACGCCAAATCGAGCCACTGGCCAGACACCTTTCGCTCTAGTCTATGGAGCAGAGGCAGTTCTCCCCATGGAACTCGTATACGGGTCACCTCGAGTGCTCGCTTATGATGAGCTTGAGCAAGAGGAGCTGCGACAAGATGACGCGCTGCTCCTTGAGGAAGACCGTCTTCAGGCCGTTGTACGAGCTGCTCGATACCAGCAAGCTTTGCGCCGCTACCATAGCCGCAAAGTTAGTGCCAGAAGTTTCGAGGAAGGCGGCCTTGTTCATTGGCTCGTTCAATCCACCAAGAATTCCAACAAGTTGACGCCGAAGTGGGAAGGCCCTTACCGGGTGAAACGAGTCACTAGGCCTGGCGCTGTCCGCCTTGAGACCGAAGATGGCATTCCGGTGAGCAACTCGTGGAACATTGAGAATCTTCGTAAGTTTTACCCGTAGGGCGCGGTTGCCGGAACCTGTTCCGGCAACCACCTTTTGTACAAGTCTTGCCGCTGTTGCATGTAATCCTTCGTACAAAGCCGGGCGCAGACCCCGTGCATAAATAAAGCTTATGTGCTTCGCACATCCTGTCAATTTCATGCTTTCTGCTTTATCGCATGTATTATCTGACACTTTGTGCAGCACCAACCCCCGGTAAGCAATAACGAGCCATAAGGCGCCATATCTTTATTTTCTCTTCTTTCTCTTTATCAAAAGAAGGAAGGTTCCCTCGCCCACAAGATTGCCGGGGGGAAAGGAGAAGATAAGGGTGTGGACCAGGCGTCGTTCAAGAAAGTTTCGCCTTACCGGGAAGCAAACGACAGAAAAGCTAAGTTGCCAAAGTTTGAGCAATCTGTTTTTAAATTTTTTAAGTTATCTTCCTCGAACGACCGTGCTTTGTATGGAAAACCTGTGCGCGGAGGAACCAACTCGTAGCTAGTTGCGCCCTTACTTTGTTTCGAGTCCGCTCAACAACTTAAGTGAGCTGCAGCTAGTTGCGACAAGGTTTCTTGTCGGTAGCGGCGCCGCCAGCAGGTTGCTGACGTTCCGCACTCAGCGCTCGCGGCTAAGGTGCCTGCGCCGACAAGTTCCCTAAAAGCGTAGGGCAAAAATGTACAAAGGAAGGAATCAAGTAAAGGAAATAACATAGCAGTTGCTACCCAAAATGGAGTTATATTACAAGATAGCTTGTCGCAGCTCTAACAGATTGTTTTCATAACATGGTCAGCAGCGACAAGGAAAAGAGAAAATGGGCGGCCTAATCTACGCGATCGCCCTCGACCCTCTTGATCCCGCTCACCTTGTCCACAATGGGTGCGACAAGGGCCTTGAGCGCTTCCAGATCGGCATCCGGCGGCAAGGACCTGAGGACGTTGGAGAGGTTGAGGCCTGGGTTGCGGAAGGCCACCTTCACCAGCACCTTCTAAAGAGCTCCCTCGCAGATCTTGCGCGACTCGTCGGCCAACTGCTTTGGCATCCTCTCCCGGAGTCGCTGGAGCGCCGTCGCCACGCCTTTGAAGAACAAGCTGAGCTTGGCGCCGGGTTGGAGGCGCTCATCGGAGGAATACCCAAGATCCTCCATTCCCAGCTGCGCCAGCTCCCCGTCGATGGTGGCAGCAACATCCACAAGGCCCTCCGTCCAGTGCTCCACATTCTCCCTGAAGGTGTTCTGGGCGGCGGCAGCACTTGCCAGCAACGCCTCGTTGGCCTTGACCTTCTCTGCCAAGGCCGCCTCCCGCTCCCTGGCCCCGTCCAGCGTCTGGGTTAAGGTGGCCAGCTTCAGCTTGAGATCAGCGTTGGAGTCCTTGGCGGTGCTAGGCTCTTTTCTCCTCTCGGCAAGCAGACCTTGCAGCTCACCATGAGCGGCGGCATCCTTCTCGCGCTCAAGCTTGAGCGCGGCAAGCTCCTCGCCGCTCGCCTTGAGGTCGGCCTCCAGCTGCGCCACTTTCGCCTCCAGCTCCTTCTTGGCGACCTCGGCAGCTGCAGCGGCATCCTTTGCCTCCTTTAGAGCCCCGCCAACTGTTTGCTCCCGCGCGGCAAGCTCCTCTTCGTAGCTGTCAAGGTTAACCTTGCGCTGCGCCAACTCGCCTTCTTGCGCGAATAGCTTCTCGGCAGCCAGCCTTTGTTGCTCTTCAGCTTCCGCCTTCTCGAGGAGGAAGGCCTTCCGCTCCTCAGTGAGTTGCTCCCGCTCCTCCGCCAGGGACCGGAGAGCCTCCTGCCTCATACCCCAGAGCTCCTCCACACGCTTCTCGATGTCCACTCCCGCCTTCGCCACCAGTGCTTCTCACGATTCCAGCTTGGCTTGGCGGGCACGGTAGAGCGCCAGCAACTTCCGCAGCAGCTGCTCCTCCTCAGGCTCGCCACTGCTGCTGCTTGGCGCGTCGACCAACGTCAGCCCAGCGGAGGCAAGCACTTCTCCGTCCAAGACTTCTCCTTCGACCGGCGCCCTGGAGCTTGACGCCCAGGGGAGCTTGATGAAGATGCCATCGCCGGCCTTCAGATAGGCGCCGGGCTGGGGCTCTTCGGAGCCTGGCGCTGCAGCAGCAGTGGAGGGATCGGCGGTCGGCGCAGCGCCTGGCGCTCCTGCGGCCTCAGGGCCGTCAGTGCGATCGTCGGATCCCTCGCCGGCTTCTGCAGCGGCAGCTTTGGCGGCCTCCTCTCCGGCGGGCTCTTCAGCGCCAGCTCCTTCTTCGGTGGCCACGGCGTCGTCGGCGCTGCCATGCACGTTCTCCTCGCCGGCGACCTCAGTTTCCATTGGCTCCGTGGCAGAAGGATCTGACGACCGGAAGAGGGAGAAAAGTCAAGCAAATATTCAGAAAGAAAAATCAGAAGAAGAAGAACCCAAGGGAAGTTTTCAGGCAAGAGGGTTACCCGTACTTGGATCTGCAGTCGTGGTCTCAACCACCGGAGGGTCGCTGGTGCTGCCCCTTGCCGGAGAACTGTCCCTCGCCAGAGAGTTCTCCCTTGTCGGAGAACGCTCCCTTGCCGGGGAATCCTCCCTTGGCGGTGTGGTCGAAGCAGATGGCACTTCGGGAGCGGTTTCCGGATGCTCCTGGTGAAGCTGCTCTGCTCCTACACAACCCAACAATCGAGATATCAGCAAATAAAGAGCACCCATGCGCTCCTAACAGTAAGAAGTAAACCATATACTTACGCTGGGGGCTGCTTTGAGGAGTAGCAGCCGGGTCCGGCAAGGTGGTCTCAGGCATGCCCCCCGTTGGCGCAATGGGTTCATCCTCGATGACAATCACCGGGGCCTTGGCTCTCTTCGCCGCTCTCTGGGCTAGCGTCCTAAAAGGGAATAAGTTCAGAATGGAGCAAATCAGATACAAGACAAAGCAACAAAATTGAAGAACTACAAGTACAGCAGAGAAATCTTACTCTTCTTCTTCCTCGTCGGAGCTGAGCACGGAGAGATCGAAGTCCGGCTCCCCTCCGGCGCGACGAGGCGGAGGGGTAGGTTCCCTCGACCGCTTGGCGGGGGAAGTGGCGGTGGTGCGAGAAGACCCTGCTCCAGTTGCTGCGGCGGCGTGAGACGCTCCTGTGGCAACAGTGCTTGCCGCGGTAGAGCGTGTCGCGCGGCGCGGCGGCTGTTGACTCGTCTGTCGCCGTGCTGCGTCCCCAGCCCTGCGGAGACGCCTTCTTGGTGGAGCTTGGGGCTCCGCTTGCGGCGAGCTGGCTGAAGGTGGAGAAGAGGTGGAGCCGATCTTCAAAGACTCGCTCGCGCCCTCGGCAGGCTCGCTCGACTCTGTTTCAGGCCAGACAAGCTCTTCCTCGCCGGCAAGCTCCTCCCGCTCGGCAAGGCTTGCCGCCTCTGCTGCCTCTGCCTCCTCCACGGTGAATCCAAATTGGCCTGCGGCGACGGCTGCTGCCGCCTCTTCCAGCCTGGTGGTGATGCGCCGCATCTCGTCATCAGTGGTGTCGCGGGTGAGGCTCTTCTGCTCATCAGGGCGAACTGCCACTTCCACCAGCCTGTCAAAAAACTCCTACACGACATCGTCGGCAGGCTCTTGCCATGTGGGGACAATCCCATGCGAGTCGCACAGTGGCATCATGGCACGGATGCGGTCGAGCGACGAGTTGTTGCACAGCGGGACGATGTTCCTCGGCAACCTGAACGCGCTGGGATGTTCAGGATCATGCTTGAACAGCTCCAGAAGCATCGCATCCAGTTCCAAGACAGTGAAGTTGAAGTTGAGGCCCGGGCGCAGCCTCATGATATCCTGTCACACCCTAGCTAGTCATGCATTAGAGTGTTGCATCATGTTTACTCTTTCATCAGAAACTTGAAATGGGGATGACAGAACCCCCAGTCCCCTCTGAAACCAACTAGGGTTACTAAAATAATTTTTCAATGAACCTGAAATGCCCTTCTAAAATGCCCATCATTTTTGTCTTGGTTCAGAACCTCTGCCAAAAGTGGTGCACATTTTCCTAGGCCATCCTAGGGTTTTTGAATTAAATCATAAATATTTGAATTTGGGCATTTAAAATAATATAAAATATTTAAATGCTCAAATATCTCCAAACTAAAATGTTTCATGTTGGAAATAATCCAACTATGGGCCAGGAATAGTTTGGTGATTTTTGAAGTTGCCTAGGTATTTTATTTAATTCAACAAAGTTGCAGATATATTAAATAAAAACAGAAATAGAAAAAAAAGGGGAAAACTTACCTGGGCTCCTCCCTGTGCGGCCCAGCCAGCTGGCCGGCCCAGCAAGCCAGCCCAGCCCACCACCGCCGTCGTCCTCCTGGCGCCAGTCGGCCAGGCGTGTGGCCGGCGCGCGCGCACGGCCGGAGCGCCACGCCACCAGCTCGTCTGCCTGCCTCCCTCGCCAGCGCGACGCCGCGGCGCTTCTTCTCGGTGCCGCCCCGATCCCCTGGCCTTATCCCTCTCTCTCTCCCGTGCTGCTCCCTCCCTCTCTCTCACGGCCGAACACCACCGTCGCCGCCGTTCGCCATAGCCGCCGTCTCCGACCACCCCTCGCTCCCCCGACTAGCTCAGGAGCTCCGCCTCGACTCCCTCTTCCTCCCCACCGCTCCACGGGTCTCCGGAAGCCCTGCATCGCCGCCACGTCGCCGTTCCCCTCTTCGGGCTCCGACCACCGTCGCCGTCAAATTCGTCGTCTCCGGCGCGTCCCCGAGCCCGCTTCGACGCCCACTGCAACCGCGGTGAGCCCCCGAGTCGTTTCCCCCTTCTCCCCTGGTCTCTCCCGACCTCTAGGCCCTAGCCCCACCTCGGCCGAGAGCTCCACGCCGCCGACGATGTCGCCGTCGTGGCCACGGTCGCCGTAGCGCCCAACCGAGCACACCATCGTGCTCCACACCTCACCAGGAGCACGTAGCACGCACCAACACCTCTTCTAACGCCCTGCAACGCCGTTTCCGACCGCACCCGAACTCCGGCCGCCGCAGCCGAGCTCGCCGCCGTCAACTCCGGCCACCCCGAGCCCAACCACCACCACCAATAGTCGCGGCTCAGCCTCAGCAACACGTAGATGCCTTCCGCCGTCCATTTGGTTGCCGGAATGGCAAAAAGCACTTTCGCCGCCGTCTCGGACCTCGCCGGCGTCATGTCGCCGGTGGGGTTTGACTTGTCCGACCTGGGGTTTGACCCCCCAGGGTCACTGACGCGTGGGCCCTGTCGGCCAGGTGGTTAGGTTAGCGCTAACTACTGTTAGTCAACCCCCCTGACACTGACAGTGGGCCCCAGCGCCTCTAATCCCTAATTAGGATTAAATTAAACCTGTTAAACCCCCCCTGTCACTGACGTGTGGCCCCCACACGTCAGGTTTGACTTCAGCCAGCCGCAGTTGACCACTGACGTCATGCTGACGTCATGCTGGCGCAATAATTATATTCTGGATTTAAATTAAATCAGGAAATTCCAGAATATTATTTAAACTTCAAAAATTCATAACTTTTATTCTGTAACTCCAAATTGGACAAATTATATATGAAAAATGATCAGAAAAATTCAATCTATCCATCTGTACTATTTTCATGCATGATAAAACAAGTTAAATTGATGTTTTAAGCAGAACAAGGAAAAGCACTTTAAAAGGCCATGTTTGAGTTTGAAATTTGAATCTTTGATTCAAATTTGTTCAAACCCCTCTGGTTTTAGTTGCATTAGCCCAACACACTCATATTGCCATGTTTCATGCATGCATCATATTGTTGCACATTGTTTGGTGATGCTTGTGTATCGATGTCCTTTGCGACAGGTTCTGCCCCCGAGGAGTACCGTGATTACCCTAATGAAGAACCGTATCAGTGCATCGAACCATCAGGCAAGCAACCAACCATTTGATCATATCGATACAATCCCATGTTCTCGCTCCTGCTCTCTTTTACTGCATTAAGACAACGCGATTCAAACTGCTGTGTGCTACGGTAGTTGAATCCATTTCCTCTGCATGACCTGTCATTGCCACAGTAACTAGATGAAACCCACTAGCATGTGTAGGAGTTGATTGAGCCCTATGTATGTGTTGTTCCTACCTTGCTATGCCTGCTATGCTTAGAGTCGTGTCAGGTCTGGTTCATCTGGGTGATGGGCTGGAGTGAAATGTTATGTCGGTAAGGAGAGTGGTGTGGTGAACACGATTTGGTAAAGGTATCGATGAGAGGCCATGTAGGAGTACATGGTGGGTTGTTTCATTGAAGCCGACCTTAAGCACTGAGATCTGTATGTGTGATTTAAGAATCAGCTACTACCATGCATTGGGCCCGAAACCAATGGACCCTCTCGGCTTCTTATTCACCCTAGTTCTCCGTCCAGGAGTTGCAAGTAGTTTCTGGTGTTTGTAGCCTACTGGAGGCCGTGGACAGCGCTGACCGTAGGGGTGGGCTGGGATGCGGTAGGTACGTGGCCGGGTGTACCGAATACCCGTTAGGTATCTCGGGAACCCTGTTCACATCGTTCGGGGCCGTATGGGAAACCTCGGCCGGACTCCCTGCGGATGGAACCTGAATAGGCGATAAACCTGGACTGGAGGCTTAGGTGATTAGGTAGGTCGTGGCCGACACCCACGTTGGGCTTCCGCTTGAAGGTTGCCGAGTACATGTCGTGTAAACGACGGTAAGTGGTGAGAGCGTGTATGAAGAAGTACACCCCTGCAGGGTTAACATGATCTATTCGAATAGCCGCGTCCGCGGTAAAGGACTACTTGGTTGCCTATACAGTTCATAGACAAGTAAATGGAAACTACTAAAAGCCTCAAGATAAGTGTGAGTGCCGAGGATGGCTCTTCTGTAGGAAGACGGAGGTGGATCCTCGGTAGTGTATTGAATTGGTGAGTAGTGGACTCGTGTGCGCAAAACCATTTCAAGTTGGAGTATCGTAGGATAGCCTAGCCAAGAGTCAAAGCTGGCTTGCTGCAATAACTCCACCAACCCTTCTTGATACTATGCATGTATGTAGGATCTGATGTAAGTCTTGCTGAGTACCTTTGTACTCATGTTGCTATAATCTACATTTTTACAGAAGACGCTGCAACCCCTTCTAATGGGTTCTATGTAGACGTTGACATCAACGAGTAGGCTAAAGACCCAGGTGGTGACCCTGAGCTTGTGAAGGACCACGTAGTATAGCTAGGCTTTCCAAGCCTCTTTTATTTTACTAGTTGTCTGTACTCAGACAAGTTACTTCCGCTGCTGGTTTGTATGACTGTATGACTTGTATGTGGGGTCGTGAGACCCGTACCTTTGTGTATGTTATGTATGGCTCACTGAGCCTTAATTAAAGTACTTGTGTCATAGAGTCATGTTGTGATGCTTCGTTGTATTTGCACATATCGAGCATATTGTGTGTATGATTGAAATGCTTGGTATGTGTGGGATCTGACTATCTAGTTGTTTATCTTTAGTAGCCTCTCTTACCGGGAAATGTCTCCTAGTGTTACCGCTGAGCCATGGTAGCTTGCTACTGCTCTGGAACACTTAGGCTGGCTGGCATGTGTCCTTCTTCGTTCCTGTGTCTGTCCCTTCGGGGAAATGTCACGCTTTGAGTACCGGAGTCCTGTTAGCCCGCTACAGCCCGGTTTACCGGAGTCCTGCTAGCCCAGTGCTACAGCCCGGACCCACTTGCTGATGACCGACACGTTCGAAGCTGGGTCATGGATGCCTGTCCCTGTAAGTCTGTGCCACTTTGGGTTTACGACTAGTCATGTCAGCCCGGGCTCCTTATCATATGGATGCTAGCGACACTATCATATACATGAGCCAAAAGGCGCAAACGGTCCCGGGAAAAGTTAAGACGACACCCGTGGGGATACCGTGCGTGAGGCCGCAAAGTGATATGAGGTGTTACCAGCTAGATCGATGTGACATCGAGTCGGGGTCCTGACAGCGTTGGCATCAGAGCCGGACTGCCTGTAGGTTCTCCAAGCCAAACTGGTCGATGTTGAGTCTAGAAATTCTTTAGTTATATGTAGGGGAATTGTTTGTGGGATGGAACGTAAGGCTCTTTTTACTCCTCTATCTTATGACATTCTGATCTGAGTCAGTCCATTCTTCCACCGGGGGTTAAGGAATTAGGATCTGTTCTCTCTATCAGGATCACGAGTTACTAATCAGTAGTACCTTATAAGTTTGATGGATACAAGCCTAGTTCAGTTCTACTACCACATTATGTTGTTAGAATGGTTTCAGAACTTTGATATGGTGATGTTGAGTGTGTACGAAATCCTTTGTCAAATGTCTCAAAATCCTTTTTGAGCATTTACAGCTGTTATGCTGCCGAAATTTTGCTAGAAATTCTAATGCCTTTGCATTATGATTGTGCTTTCAGATGGCCACTCGCGACCTCAATCAAGTGGTTCGCCTGACTCGATGCCTAGATGTACCCAGCCATACTGCTAAGTTGGTCAGGGTAATGACTGAGGCTGGATACCGCTGGTATCCTGAGTACACGGTCGAAGAGCAATTTCGGGACTTCAATCAAAGCCAGTATCTCTGCACTGTCCGGATATTCCATCTTATCCTGGATCCACCGAGCCTCTTCACTGTTCCTATGGACTCGGGGTTACCATTGAGATGGCTGTGCAGGACGCCGCCTACTCTATGATGACCATTATGCGAGTCAGATCTGGTTTATTTCGGGACTCTGATTTCCGGTATATGCCAGGATCACTTCCGGGAGCACAAGGGTATCTCCAGGCTATCTATGCTGACTCCACTCAGGAGGATTCACGGACTCGCACCACTGCTGAGATGCTCGAGGATAAGGACCGTGAAAATCGGGCCTTAAGGTTAGAGCTCTTCAATACCCGTGCTGACCACTGGGCTACTTTGACTTGGTTCGCACCGGCGGTGCAAGCTGGATATTCAGATATGCGCGATCTCTATCCTGTGAGATCTGCTCTGCCAGACGTGATGGTTTGGCGTGATGTAGGAGGCATCACCCCACCTCGCGGTCCCCGCAGGCCACTGTTTGTTGGTCCAAGGCCTCATCCTAGCCCCTATGGTCCACAAGCCCCGCGAGACCGTCTGTTTCCGGATGATCATGTTGAACTTCCAGGCTATGGAGGTGACTTCTACGAGGACTACTACGGATCGGTCTGAGTTAGTGATAGTATCACTAGTTCTCACTAGCTGTGTCATCTATCGTCCCGCGTGACTCGTGGGATATGACCTAGTTTGTACTCTTTCCGGAGATGTAGAAAAATAATGTATAGGAGCTTGGAATGCCTCCGATGAGATGTAATCCTCTTTTCACCGTAATAGTACTTTGTTTGGTCTTGTACTAAACCCGGTATGGTGTGTATGACGATGGAATAAAAGAAGCAGTTTCTGTATCTACCATGTCATACGGATGATCATCTTGCATTCCGAGTTATTCCTTACATTATGTGTCCTATGTCGGAATTTTACCATCCTGACTAAATCATTGTCTTGTTTACCTAGGATGGTCAACACGCGCGCTAACCCTGCTTCCCAAGAGCAGGCCGAAGGCAGTGAAGCCAGGAATGAAAATCTGCCTCATCCTCCTTCACTAGCCGAGGTTATGATGGAAGCTGAGAGAAACAAGCGGGAGACAAACCGTTTGTTGGAGCGTATTGAACAGAATACAGCACACCATCAGAGGGCTAACGTGGTGTCACTCAGTGATTTTATCAAATTGCATCCACCCACGTTCCACCACTCCGTCGAGCCTCTCGACGCTGATGACTGGCTTCGCAGTATCTCTCACAAGCTGCGTTCCGCGCTGGTAGCGGAGGCTGACAAGGTCACCTTTGCTGCATATCATCTTGAAGGCCCTGCCAGTCTTTGGTGGGAGAATTATGGAGCTATGCGCCCAGCGGGCCATGTCACCACTTGGGCTGAGTTCAGCGAGGCTTTCCGTGAACATCACATTCCGGAGGGTCTCATGGACCGTAAACGTGAAGAATTTTGCAGTTTCACCCAAGGCCGACTTTCTGTGGATGCCTATAGCAGAGAGTTTGGTAATCTTGCCCGATATGCAACTGAGGAAGTGTCTACTGACGCCAAGAAGCAAGCAAGGTTCCGTAAGGGCCTTAGTCCTGAGCTTCGCCGCGACCTCCGTCTGCATGAGTGCACATCTTTTTCGAAACTTGTCAACAAAGCCATCAGTGCTGAAACTGGTCAGACTGACTATGACGCAACACGCAAGCATGGACGTGACATGGGTTCCTCATCCGGTGCTGGTCCTCAGAAGCGCCGCGTGTGGGTACCCAACACCGCCCTGCCACCCAGGTTCACACCGAGGCCATCCTTCCAGGCGCCTCGCCCTGTTCAACAGTCTGCACCGGCCAAGCCCTATGGGGGTCCAACCAATAATGCTCCTCCACGTACCAGTTCCGTGACTTGTTTCAAGTGTGGGGAATCTGGTCACTATATGCGTGAGTGTCCCCAGACCAACCCCAATCAATCTGCTAAAGCTGTTGGCCGTGGCAAGCTGACAGGGAAGGTGTTTCATGCTAAACCGGTCACCGCTTCACGTGGCCATGTCAACTGTATCTCTGCCGAAGAAGCTCAAGAGGACCCCAACGTCGTTCTCGGTACGCTTCTTGTTAATTGCCACCCGGCATCTGTTCTTTTCGATACAGGAGCCTCTCATTCTTTTATATCCGAAAATTATGCTCGTTTGCATAACGTTGCATTCTGTGACTTGCCGTCCACTATGGAAATTTCTACCCCTGGTTCTAGATGGCAGACCTCTAGGGTAAGTTATGGAAATGAAATCCAAGTCGACAGACTTGTTTTCCTCGCATCTTTGATAGCCCTTAAATCTTCAGATATTAATATCATTCTGGGTATGGACTGGATGTCAGCTCATCATGCCCAAATTGATTGCTTCTCTAGGACTGTTCAACTCACCCATCCTTCGGGGAAGATAGTCAATGTCTTGACCCGAATAGCCAAGCGACAATTATATTCTCTTAACGCCAGCCCTTTGCCAGACCTTGAGGACGTGCCGGTAGTCCGTGACTTCCCGGATGTCTTTCCAGAGGAATTGCCAGGTGTTCCACCTGACAGGGATGTTGAGTTCGTAATCGACCTCATCCCCGGAACCGTTCCGATTGCTAGAAGACCTTATAAGATGGCACCACTAGAACTAGCCGAGCTTAAGAAGCAACTTGATGAATCCTTGAAAAAGGGTTTCATCCGCCCTAGTTCATCTCCGTGGGCTTGCCCCGTCCTATTCGTCAAGAAGAAGGATGGTACGGACCGGATGGTTGTAGATTACCGACCTGTCAATTTGGTCACAATCAAGAACAAATATCCACTTCCCAGGATCAACGATCTGTATGATCAGCTCGCTGGATCCTCAGTCTTCTCCAAGATGGATTTGAGGTTGGGCTACCATCAAATCAAAATCAGAAACGGGGACATTCCTAAAACGGCCTTTGTTACTCGTTATGGCCAATACGAGTACACCGTCATGTCCTTCGGATTAACCAACGCTCCAGCCACCTTTTCTCGGTTAATGAACTCAATCTTCATGGAGTATTTGGATAAATTCGTCGTAGTTTATCTCGATGATATACTCATCTACTCCAAGAACGAGGAAGAACATGCCGAACATTTAAGGCTAGTGTTGAAGAAACTTCGAGAGCATCACCTTTATGCCAAATTTTCAAAATGTGAATTCTGGTTGTCAGAAGTGACCTATCTGGGTCATGTAATATCTGGTAAAGGTATTGCTGTTAACCCTGAGCGAGTTCAAGCCGTCCTTAATTGGACTCCACCTGAATCGGTCAAGCAAGTTCGGAGTTTTCTAGGCTTAGCGAGCTATTGTCGTTGCTTTGTCGAGAACTTCTCCAAAGTTGCTAAACCTCTAACCGAACTCCTCAAGAAAGATAAGAAGTTCGAATGGACTCCACAATGTGAGCACAGCTTTCAGGAACTGAAAAGACGCCTGACCTCTGCTCCCGTGCTGGTACCGCCAGACTTCTCCAAGGACTTTGTTATCTACTGCGACGCCTCGCGACAAGGACTAGGTTGCATTCTCATGCAAGATCGACACGTAATTGCTTACGCTTCACGGCAATTGCACCCACATGAGGAGAATTATCCTACTCATGATCTAGAGCTTGCAGCCGTAGTCTATGCACTTAAGACCTGGCGACATTACCTCCTCGGTAATCGTTGCAAAATATTCACTGATCACCAAAGCCTGAAGTACATTTTCACCCAACCGGATTTGAATCTCAGGCAGAGACGTTGGGTTGAATTGATCACAGACTTCGACTTATGAATAACCTACACCCCAGGGAAAGCCAACGTCATGGCTGATGCGCTAAGTCGTAAATCTTATTGTAACAACCTGATGTTACAACAAAGTCAACCGCTTCTCCATGAGGAATTTCGGAAGCTTAACCTTCACATTATACCTCAAGGTTTTCTTTCCACCTTGGTGGCAAAACCTACCCTTACGGATCAAATTATCAAAGCACAGAAGGTAGATCCGGGAATCTCCCGCATCAAGAGAAACATTCAGAAAGGAATTGCGAATTGCTTCTCCATTAATGATCAAGGGGTCGTATACTTCGGGGATCGACTAGTGGTTCCCAAAGTGCGCAACCTGAGGCGATTGATCCTTAAGGAAGCTCATGAATCTCCTCTCACCATTCATCCCGGTAGTACTAAAATGTATCAGGACCTACGCCAGAGGTTCTGGTGGACTAGGATGAAGAGAGAAATTGCTCAGTATATTGAAAATTGCGACGTCTGTCGACGTGTAAAAGCAGAGCATCAACGGCCTGCTGGCACCCTTCAACCCTTAGCTATTCCTGAATGGAAATGGGATAAAATTGGTATGGATTTCATTACCGGCTTTCCCAGGACCAAGAGAGGGAATAATGCTATCTTCGTCGTGGTCGATCGTCTTTCCAAAGTAGCTCATTTCTTACCTGTTCGTGAGAGTATAACCGCTAGTCAGCTGGCAGATTTGTACATCTCCCGAATAGTGTCTCTCCATGGTGTTCCTTTGGAAATTAACTTGGATCGAGGAAGTCTTTTCACCTCTCGATTTTGGGAAAGTTTCCAAAATGCTATGGGAACCCGTCTCTCCTTTAGCACCGCTTTCCACCCTCAGTCGAGTGGTCAAGTGGAACGCGTCAATCAGATTCTAGAAGACATGCTTCGAGCCTCCGTTATCTCTTTCGGAATGGACTGGGAGAAGTGCCTTCCATTTGCCGAATTCGCTTACAACAACAGCTATCAATCTAGCTTGGGTAAAGCCCCTTTTGAAGTTCTCTATGGACGACGATGTCGAACACCCCTTAACTGGTCAGAGACCGAGGAAAGACAATTCTTTGGCCCGGATATGATTCAGGAAGCAGAAGAACAAGTTCGTATCGTTCGTGAAAAGTTGAAAACAGCCCAATCTCGTCAAAAGAGTCAATATGACCGAAAACATAAGGCTATGACTTTCGAGGTTGACGAGAAGGCTTATCTTCGGGTCACCCCTCTGAAGGGAACCCATCGTTTCGGTATCAAAGGCAAATTGGCTCCTCGTTACATTGGACCTTTTCGCATTCTTGCCAAACGAGGAGAAGTTGCCTACCAGTTGGAACTACCTCCGCACCTCTCCAGAGTTCACGATGTCTTCCACGTTTCTCAACTCAGGCGTTGCTTCTCGGATCCTATCCGTGAAGTGGACCACGAAACGTTTGATCTCCAAGATGATCTTACATATCGAGAGTACCCCATTCGTATCCTCGATCAAGCCGAACGTACCACGTGACGTCATAATATCAAGTTTCTCAAGGTTCAATGGTCGCACCATTCTGAGGATGAAGCAACTTGGGAAAGGGAGGATCGTCTTCGACTTGAATATCCCGCCTTCTTCTCGGAGGAACCCAAATCTCGGGACGAGATTCTTTTGAGTGGGGGTGAGTTGTCACACCCTAGCTAGTCATGCATTAGAGTGTTGCATCATGTTTACTCTTTCATCAGAAACTTGAAATGGGGATGACAGAACCCCCAGTCCCCTCTGAAACCAACTAGGGTTACTAAAATAATTTTTCAATGAACCTGAAATGCCCTTCTAAAATGCCCATCATTTTTGTCTTGGTTCAGAACCTCTGCCAAAAGTGGTGCACATTTTCCTAGGCCATCCTAGGGTTTTTGAATTAAATCATAAATATTTGAATTTGGGCATTTAAAAATAATATAAAATATTTAAATGCTCAAATATCTCCAAACTAAAATGTTTCATGTTGGAAATAATCCAACTATGGGCCAGGAATAGTTTGGTGATTTTTGAAGTTGCCTAGGTATTTTATTTAATTCAACAAAGTTGCAGATATATTAAATAAAAACAGAAATAGAAAAGAAAGGGGGAAAACTTACCTGGGCTCCTCCCTGTGCGGCCCAGCCAGCTGGCCGGCCCAGCAAGCCAGCCCAGCCCACCACCGCCGTCGTCCTCCTGGCGCCAGTCGGCCAGGCGTGTGGCCGGCGCGCGCGCACGGCCGGAGCGCCACGCCACCAGCCCGTCTGCCTGCCTCCCTCGCCAGCGCGACGCCGCGGCGCTTCTTCTCGGTGCCGCCCCGATCCCCTGGCCTTATCCCTCTCTCTCTCCCGTGCTGCTCCCTCCCTCTCTCTCACGGCCGAACACCACCGTCGCCGCCGTTCGCCATAGCCGCCGTCTCCGACCACCCCTCGCTCCCCCGACTAGCTCAGGAGCTCCGCCTCGACTCCCTCTTCCTCCCCACCGCTCCACGGGTCTCCGGAAGCCCTGCATCGCCGCCACGTCGCCGTTCCCCTCTTCGGGCTCCGACCACCGTCGCCGTCAAATTCGTCGTCTCCGGCGCGTCCCCGAGCCCGCTTCGACGCCCACTGCAACCGCGGTGAGCCCCCGAGTCGTTTCCCCCTTCTCCCCTGGTCTCTCCCGACCTCTAGGCCCTAGCCCCACCTCGGCCGAGAGCTCCACGCCGCCGACGATGTCGCCGTCGTGGCCACGGTCGTCGTAGCGCCCAACCGAGCACACCATCGTGCTCCACACCTCACTAGGAGCACGTAGCACGCACCAACACCTCCCCTAACGCCCTGCAACGCCGTTTCCGACCGCACCCGAACTCCGGCCGCCGCAGCCGAGCTCGCCGTCGTCAACTCCGGCCACCCCGAGCCCAACCACCACCACCAATAGTCGCGGCTCAACCTCAGCAACACGTAGATGCCTTCCGCCGTCCATTTGGTTGCCGGAATGGCAAAAAGCACTTTCGCCGCCGTCTCGGACCTCGCCGGCGTCATGTCGCCGGTGGGGTTTGACTTGTCCGACCTGGGGTTTGACCCCCCAGGGTCACTGACGCGTGGGCCCTGTCGGCCAGGTGGTTAGGTTAGCGCTAACTACTGTTAGTCAACCCCCCCTGACACTGACAGTGGGCCCCAGCGCCTCTAATCCCTAATTAGGATTAAATTAAACCTGTTAAACCCCCCCTGTCACTGACGTGTGGCCCCCACACGTCAGGTTTGACTTCAGCCAGTCGCAGTTGACCACTGACGTCATGCTGACGTCATGCTGGCGCAATAATTATATTCTGGATTTAAATTAAATCAGGAAATTCCAGAATATTATTTAAACTTCAAAAATTCATAACTTTTATTCTGTAACTCCAAATTGGACAAATTATATATGAAAAATGATCAGAAAAATCCAATCTATCCATCTGTACTATTTTCATGCATGATCAAACAAGTTAAATTGATGTTTTAAGCAGAACAAGGAAAAGCACTTTAAAAGGCCATGTTTGAGTTTGAAATTTGAATCTTTGATTCAAATTTGTTCAAACCCCTCTGGTTTTAGTTGCATTAGCCCAACACACTCATATTGCCATGTTTCATGCATGCATCATATTGTTGCACATTGTTTGGTGATGCTTGTGTATCGATGTCCTTTGCGACAGGTTCTGCCCCCGAGGAGTACCGTGATTACCCTAACGAAGAACCGTATCAGTGCATCGAACCATCAGGCAAGCAACCAACCATTTGATCATATCGATACAAACCCATGTTCTCGCTCCTGCTCTCTTTTACTGCATTAAGACAACGCGATTCAAACTGCTGTGTGCTACGGTAGTTGAACCCATTTCCTCTGCATGACCTGTCATTGCCACAGTAACTAGATGAAACCCACTAGCATGTGTAGGAGTTGATTGAGCCATATGTATGTGTTGTTCCTACCTTGCTATGCCTGCTATGCTTAGAGTCGTGTCAGGTCTGGTTCATCTGGGTGATGGGCTAGAGTGAAATGATTATGTCGGCAATGAGAGTGGTGTGGTGAACACGATTTGGTAAAGGTATCGATGAGAGGCCATGTAGGAGTACATGGTGGGTTGTTTCATTGAAGCCGACCTTAAGCACTGAGATCTGTATATGTGATTTAAGATACAGCTACTACCATGTATTGGGCCCTGAAATATGACCCCGCTCGACTTCTTATTCACCCTAGCTCTCTGTCCAGGAGTTGCAAGTAGTTTCTGGTGTTTGTAGCCTACTGGAGGCCGTGGACAGCGCTGACCGTAGGGGTGGGCTGTGATGCGGTAGGTACGTGGCCGGGTGTACCGAATACCCGTTAGGTATCTCGGGAACCCTGTTCACATCGTTCGGGGCCGTATGGGAAACCTCGGCCGGACTCCCTGCGGATGGAACCTGAATAGGCGATAAACCTGGACTAGAGGCTTAAGTGTTTAGGTAGGTCGTGGTCTACACCCACGTCGGCTTTCGCTTGAAGTCTGCCGAGCACATGTCGTGTGCAGACGCTAAGTGGTGGAAACATGTATGACGAAGTACACCCCTGCAGGGTTAACATGATCTATTCGAATAGCCGCGTCCGCGGTAAAGGACTACTTGGTTGCCTATACAGTTCATAGACAAGTAAATGGAAACTGTTAAAAGCCTCAAGATAAGTGTGAGTGCCGAGGATGGCTCTTCCGTAGGAAGACGGAGGTGGATCCTCGGTAGTGTATTGAAGTGGTGAGTAGTGGACTCGAGTGCGCAAAACATTTCAAGTTGGAGTATCGTAGGATAGTCTAGCCAGGAGTCAAAGCTGGCTTGCTGCAATAACTCCACCAACCCTTCTTGATACTATGCATGTATGTAGGATCTGATGTAAGTCTTGCTGAGTACCTTTGTACTCATGTTGCTATAATATACATTTTTACAGAAGACGCTGCAACCCCTTCTGATGGGTTCTTTGTAGACGTTGACATCAACGAGTAGGCTAAAGACCCAGGTGGTGACCCTGAGCTTGTGATGGACCACATAGTATAGTTAGGCTTCCAAGCCTCTTTTATTTTACTAGTTGTCTGTACTCAGACAAGTTACTTCCGCTGTTGGCTTGTATGACTGTATGACTTGTATGTTGGGTCGTGAGACCCGTACCTGTGTGTATGATATGTATGGCTCCCTGAGCCTTAAATAAAGTACTTGTGTCGTAGAGTCATGTTGTGATGCTTCGTTGTATTTGCACATATCGAGCATATTGTGTGTATGATTGAAATGCTTGGTATGTGTGGGATCTGACTATCTAGTTGTTTATCTTTAGTAGCCTCTCTTACCGGGAAATGTCTCCTAGTGTTACCGCTGAGCCATGGTAGCTTGCTACTGCTCTAGAACACTTAGGCTGGCTGGCATGTGTCCTTCTTCGTTCCTGTGTCTGTCCCTTCGGGGAAATGTCACGCTTTGAGTACCGGAGTCCTGTTAGCCCGCTACAGCCCGGTTTACCGGAGTCCTGCTAGCCCAGTGCTACAGCCCGGACCCACTTGCTGATGACCGACACGTTCGAAGCTGGGTCATGGATGCCTGTCCCTGTAAGTCTGTGCCACTTTGGGTTTACGACTAGTCATGTCAGCCCGGGCTCCTTATCATATGGATGCTAGCGACACTATCATATACGTGAGCCAAAAGGCGCAAACGGTCCCGGGAAAAGGTAAGACGACACCCGTGGGGATACCGTGCGTGAGGCCGCAAAGTGATATGAGGTGTTACCAGCTAGATCGATGTGACATCGAGTCGGGGTCCTGACATATCCGCCGCGTTCTGGAACTCCCAGGCGGGTCTCCCCCTCTCCTGCAGGGGGGCGATGCGGCGGCGAAGGAAATCTGCGCCAACAGCGCCTACGGTGAGTCCGGCAAGCCTAAGGCGTAGGATCCTGGTGACGGCAATCTTCAGCCTAGCATCTTCCAGGGCCACGTTGCTCCAATCGTTGTCGCGCACTACTGGGGCTTGGCGCTGGGCGGTAAACGGCTGCGGGTTCTCCTCGACGATCCAGCACCAATCTGCTATCCACTAGTCCCATTTGCTGCGGAGCTCGCCCTCCAGATAAGCGTCCTTCTTGCCGAGTCTTGAGATCTAGGCGATTCCGCCGGATAGAGGCTCTCCTGTCTCGACTCGGGGTATGAAGAAGTGGCGGAAAAGGGCTACGTTTGGATGGACTCCGACAAAGTTTTCGCAGAGATGTGCGAAAACTGCCATGGTCAGAACAGCGTTGGGGGTGAAATCAAGGAGGTGGAGCCCATAGGTGTTCATGATATCACAGAAGAATTCGGAGAAAGGCGGGCAGAGCCCGCAGTAGAAGAACAACACGAAGAAAGGGTACCCAGTTGGAGCTAGCTCCGAGGCGGCAGCTGAGAGTACCTTCGTGCGTGGATGCGCTCGCGTCTGCATCGACCAAAAAAGGTAGTAGTACTCCCTCAGCTCCTTCGCG
>NC_057807.1:193690907-193708050 GCF_018294505.1 Triticum aestivum
CCGACTTCACGCCCTTCCCCTTGTCGGCTTTCGGAGCCATGGCGGAGGTGGTGGGAGGGGTCGACGGCATTGGTGGTGCTGGTGGCGATGGGGGGCGGAGCACTGCTCTCTCTCAGGAGGGGGGAGTGGCGGAGATTTTGGAGTAGTAACCGGCGAGATGGGCGACTGCCCCTGTTTCCTCTGCTTATAAAGAGGGAGGGGGCGAACGTTACGCTTTTCCGAATAAAGAAACCACCCATGATCTCTCCCACGACGCCGCATTCGACGCGTGCCGTTCGGGAGGGCGCGGTGGATACGGAGTAAGAAACGGCACAACCCAGGCCGCGCGTGCCCGTGCCCTGTCTTGGGCCTGGCCCAACAGCTCTCGGCATCGTGTGTGGCCCAGGCCCAGGGGCTCCTGTCGGTGTACTAGAGTAGGGGTACCCTAGTATCCCGAACTTGTGCACGGGCAGTCGCAGCACCCCGCGGCAAGGCTTGCTGGGTGACCGCCAAGGTCCTCCGTGGTTCCTCTGGAACCGTTCAAGAACAAAGTATTCAAGACAAGACCCCGGCAAGAGGAGCTTGCCGGGAAGGCCAACCGAGGCATTCAAGCTAGGGAGACAAGGCCCCGGCAAGAGGAGCTTGCCGGGAAGGCCGACCAAGGCATCTCAAGTAAGCTTGCCGCGACGCGCCACGCGTCCCGGCAAGGCTCGGTGAGCGACAAGCTCCCGGGCCCGACAAGACAACGACCGCGGCAAGGCACTTGCCGCGGCAAGCGACCACTCCGCACCCGCGCTCCAACGCATCCACCAACGTGTCGCCCTGGGGCCTTTTCAGGCGCGCGTGGCGAGAGGCTGTGCAACCAGAGGTGCACGGTGGCGAGCGACGCTGACAAGATAGCCATCGTGGCGAGCGGTGGCGCCCCTGACGGCCCCTGTTTGCACTGTTTGGGCGACACAGACGGGCATTTAATGCCTTTGTCCCCTGCCGTCGGGGTTAGGTATGATACACTGTATCTACAGTATAGGTAGTTGTACCTACCGCAGCTCTTTTCCATTTTTACCCTTGCATGCGTTGCCACCTGTCGGTGACCCCTTGAGCATATAAAAGGAGGCCCATGCGCAACGTAGGGGGGGCGGTTCGGACGGTTCGAAGCCAGAACACACACACACACTCGCTCTCGAGTGTACTGTAGCAATCAGCGCTCTCGAGCAAGAACATGATATACAATTAAACAAGCAGCAGTAGGAGTATTATCTCTCCGGAGAGCTCCGAAGCTAGGTAAACTGCTCGTGTGCTTCGCCTCGATCTGCTCTTCGTGCGATCTCCGCCCCCCGCCAAACCGAAAGGGGCTCGGTCCGCCGGTCCCATAGGTGTTCGTGGATCAGTTTCCCCGACACAGGCTTCACATCAGGTCGGACATGTAACTTGTGCTCGGCAAATTCTGTCGGTACACCTGGCATGTCTTTAGGGGACCATGCAAAGATGTCTCGATTCTCTCGGAGGAAATCGACGAGCTCCCCTTCCTATTTGCTGTCAAGGTTTGCACCTATGACAGCGTACCTCTCTGGGTGCTCCGGGTCCAAGGGTATCTTCTTCGTTTCTTTGGCCGGCTTGAACGAACCCTCAGCTTCCGACTCCTTGGGGTTGGGCGACATCTCTGGCTGCTTGCCGGCCATCGCCACAACCCGATCAAGAAGTCACTTCTCAGCTGCGATCACCAGGGACTCGTCCAGCCGACTGCTCTCAGCCGCGCAAGCGGATGACTTTCTGTAGTCGCCGGCTATGGTCAGAATCCCCTTAGAACTCGGCATCTTCATCTTGAGGTAGGCGTAGTGGGGGACCGCCATGAACTTGGCCAAAGAAGGTCGGCCAAGCAACAGATGGTACGGGCTTTCGAGGTCCACCACTTCAAACCAAACTGGCTCTCGGCGGAAATGCTCTTTGTCTCCAAAGAGGACGTCTATCAGGATCTTGCTGATTGGCGAGCAGGAAAGGCCAGGTACAATACCGTGGAACACAGTCCGGCTGTTCTGAAGCTGTCTTTGCTTGATTCCTAACTTCTCCATGGTATCCTTGTACAGGATGTTGATGCTACTACCTCCGCCTATCAGTACTCGCGAGAAGCGAGCGGCCCGCCTATCTATGGCCAAGGTGGCACTCAAAACCAGGGCGTAGGAGCCCGGATTTGGCATCACCTTTGGGTGATCAGCTCTACTCCAACTGATAGGCTTCTCGGACCAATGCATAAACTCTGGAGTATCTGATGCTACTGCATTTACTTCTTGCTGCTGCAGCCGCCTGCTGCGTCGATCATCAGCCACACTGGTGAACACCACATAGGCTCCATGCTCTTCCGGGTACTCATCTCGTACTGCGCCGACTGGCCTGGCAGCCGGCTGCTGGGGCGGCGGTGGAGGCGGCGGCCCAGCAGGCGGGGGAGGAAGGAGGCCGTCTCCCTTGGCGATTCTGGTGAGCCAGTGGCACTTTCGGGTGGTATGGTTTGACGGCTTCGCGCCGTTGTGGAACTTGCAGGGACCATCTAGAGTCTGCTCGTAAGAGAAGGCCAGCAACCAGTTGGACTTGCCGCCTTTCTGTCGCTTGGTCGGAGGCTGCCCCTTCGGCTGCTGGTCTTCGACTGTCGGAACCTGCCGACTACTGGAAGCCGGCTATGGGGCCTTGCGCTTGTTATCGTTCTGTTGTTGTCGCCGACTGGCGTCTCTAGCCGGAGTTCTGGGAGCCTGAGGGGCCGCTTTGCCAGTCGCACTAACTTGAATTTCCACCTTCATGGAGGAGTCGGCGGTGGCATACTTGTCTGCTATGATCAGCAGCTCGCCGAGGGTCTCCGGCTCGTCGCAGAGGAGCTTGTACTTGAGGAGGGTGCCTTCTCTGCACCCGGCGGTGAAGTACTCGATAGCCTGCACCTCGTGCACGCCCTTGCAGGAGTTCCGAAGCTCGGCCCAGCGCGTGAGGTAGTCGCGAGTTGACTCGTCGGGGCCTTGCACGCACAAGGAAAGCTGGCGAGGCTTGGGAGGTCGCTTGTACGTGCTCGTGAAGTTGCGGACGAAGGCTTCGGTGAAGTCGACCCAGCTGTTGATGCTGCGGGGCTTCAGGCTGTTCAACCATGTCCGGGCCGTGCCCTGGAGCATGAGTGGAACATACTTCACGGCAACACGCTTGTTGCCGTTCGCTATGTTGACGGCCATGGAGTAGTCAACTAGCCAGTCTTACGGCTTTACAGAGCCGGTATACTTGGGCGTATCTCGGAAGAGCGTGAACCCTTTAGGAAAGGGCTCGTCTCGGATGCGGGGTCCGAAACAGGGCGGACCCAACTCGTCTTCTTCTTCCAGCGCCAGGGATCGGTGGAGTCGGTCGATCCGGTGGCGGGCGTCATTCTCTCCGACTCCCTCTCGGCGGCCAAGGCAGCCACCGAGAGTCGGATGCTCAACGGGTGGCGGGGAGACTCGCCTTTCTCTTCATGGTGGAGGAGGCAGATAGTCGCCCTGCCGTTCCACTGCTCTTGGGCGGCCGTCTTGGTCGCGCTCGATGGTGATGCGAGTCTGACTGTGGCTGACAGCCGGCTCTTTGTCTTTTCTTCCGCAGACACCGCCAGTCGGTGTCCGAGACGTCGCGTCTTGATCTCGGCGGGGAGGTAGGTCGTCGTTTGGTCGCTGCGGCGCCTCCGTGCAGCAGCCGGCTGCATTCTGCCTGGCAGCCGCGTCGAGGAGCTGCTGGACTCGCTCCGTCATCAGGCGGCGCTCTTCACCTTCGAAGTTTTTTAGCTCGTCCGTCGCCGCCTGGGCGGCGCGGATGTTCTCCGCAGGCGTGGCGTACACGGGGCGATTGGCCCCGAACAGGTTGGCGATGGCCACGCCGTGCTGCTGGACCACGCCTAGACGGCTAGGCCCAGTCGGGGCCGGCGAGCCGCCCACAGCGCGATCCATCTCACGCTGGTAGGCTTCCGACAAGCGTCTCATGCTTGCCAGCTTCTTCGTGCCTTCGATGATCTGTAGGCGGCGCGCCTCCAGCGTTTCGGCGTCTGCATCTTCCGGAATAGGCGCGGTCAGGTCTCATAGAGCCGCTTCGAGTGGATCATGAGCTCCCACACCAGAACACTCGCCATGACTAATGACGAGCACCTCCGTGACGGTGCTTCCGCCGCTCTCCTCATGAGGGAGCGGCTCATCGTAGACCACCACGTTGGTGGGGAACGCGTCGAGCGACGCGGCGTCGGAGTCGGCCAGCATCGGGTCAGTGGAGCCTACGGACTCCAAGTCCACGGCAGGCTCGCCGGTGACGTGGAGTTGGTCGAGGAGGCCCGCGAGGAAGCTCTCGGGGCCGCCTGTGCCTGCGTCAGATGCAGGCTCGTCGGAGAGGCGAACCTCACCGACAAGTTCGGCGAGGCAGCTAGCTGCGCAGGCGACCTCAGCGCCGCGTAGCGCGTCGACGCAGACTCCGTCTGGCGTGCCTGGCTGGCTGCGCTTGCGAGGGAGGAAAAGGTTCCCGTCCAGAACAGATCTCCGGACGACGGTGCACCTCGCCCCACGGTGGGCGCCAAATGTCGGGGGTTGGGTGCGACATATGCCAAAGGATGGCTTATCATGGTGGGGGCGAGTAGAACGTCGCCGGTGCCTGGAAACGGGATGAGATGAAGACATGCACGCCAGGGATCTTACCCAGCTTCAGGGCTCTCCGAGGAGATAACACCCCTACTGCTGCTCTGCGGGGTCTCCGCATGATCACTAAGGCAAAGTGAGTACAAGGTTGCTCCTTGAGCTGTTTCTAGAGGTAGGAGAAGGCAATGCTAGCTCTCCCCTTCCTATATGATCTGGTCTAGTGCTAATGGATTCGAACCCTTTGCATGGGTGCCCTGGGGGGTTTATATAGGCCTACCCCCCAGGGGTACAATGGTAAAACGGGCTGGACGCGGGTCCCAGCCGTCAGTCTCCCAGGCCGCCGTCTTCTCCGCCGACTGCTGGGGCCCGCCGACTGGTGGGTCCCGCCGACTTGCCTGGTACGGGGCCGACAGCCCTTGTCCGCCGCGGGCAGGTCTTGCCGGCTGCGGATTACTGTAGCCGTGCTTCTAATGACGTTGGCTTGGTCATGGGGTCATGGCAACAGTGCCGCCGCCTGACGGGCGATCACTGTTGCCATTCTCCGTCGTGTCTGGTTAATGGCGTGTGGGGCCCGTGGGAGGGGTCAGCCGACTCCTGGGGGCCGACTCCCAACAGGTCCGTCTTGTGGCGCTCTCGCCGTCTTCTGTACTCCCGCTGACTGGTGGGACCGCCGTCTCTGGGTCGTACAGACAGGCCGTCGTGGGCACAGGGCTCCGCCCCCAGGGGCTGATGTCAGGGCTGGCATGGCAATAGTGTCGTGCCGGATGGAGATCTCCCCCGGTACGGCGCACTGTGGCCATGCCCGCCCTCTATAAATGGGGCAGGGATGGGCCGCATGGTGGCCGTTCCCCGTCCCGTCCATTATCGCAAAGGTACGGGGTGGTGGGAGTCGCGGGCCGACTCCCTACAGCCGGCTTCTGTGGAAGTCGCCGGCCCGGAGTCGGCTTATCTTGGAGTCGTCCCTGGGACTCGGCTTATCTTGGAGTCGTCCCTGGGACTCGGCTTATCTTGGAGTCGTCCCTGGGACTCGGCTGCGAAGGGCAGTGGGCAGCGTCGTCGCCGACTCTCGGAAGGCGGCTCGTTGTCTTGGGGCTCGACGGGCGCAGCCTGCCCTGATGTCTTGAAAGGTTCAGGGACTCGGGTTAGCCTACCCGTGGCCCATTACTCCGACACCTTCGATGCCCACGACATGCTTCTTCTTCGCGAGAGTGTGCAAGTTCTTCATGCCAGCATGTCCTAGCCTCTGATGCCAAAGCCAGCATTCTGAAGCCTTTGCTAGAAGACATACGACCATCTGTGGTCCTGCTGACAAATCTACCATATATAGATCATCTTTTCGATACCCTTCAAAGACTAGAGACTTGTCAAATTCCATTAGTACAAGGCATCGATATTTTCCAAATAGCACAATCATGTTTAAGTCATAAAGCATTGAGACAGACATTAAGTTGAAACCAAGGGATTCAACAAGCATCACTTTATCCATGTGCTGATCCCTTGATATAGCAACTCTGCCTTGACCCAATACCTTGCTTTTACCAGTGTCAGCAAATGTGATGTGACTCTTGTCTGATGGACGCAGCATTGAATCCATCAGAAGACTTCGATCGCCCGTCATGTGGTTAGTGCATACACTGTCCATAATTCATTCTGAAGTACGAGGTGTCATAGCCTACAGTGCAGTTTGTGGGATAGGCTTCACCAAGCGAGTTGTGAAGCATAAACATTTGACGAACAAGTGGAACATGAAAATTCAGATCTTGGTTAGGATAGATAGGATGATTGTCAAGGAATCCTGGAATGAAGTACATAGTAAGACCATTTGGGCATTTTATCTTGCGCCCCACAAGATGTTTAAGGTCCCCAGCATTAGTTTTGGACGCCTTTAATTTCCGGCTGGAGACCTTTCCCTGCAAAAGAGAGTTAAGTTTTCTTAACCACCCACACTTTCAGGGGTGGCTTAGAAGCAATGAGTCTAAGTGCAACATTTGAGAATTCCGGCTTTGGAGCCCTAGTAAATAGCCTTGCAGGAGGTGAATAATACTCATAGGAATAAGCAGAAAAGTTCTTTGTTCTATGAACATAGCGGTTTGAGGAAACACGCTCATATTCATGGGTCTGAGTATGATTTCCCTGCAAAACATTGACGTTAGGGTGACTCAGATGAGTCCTCGGTCTGTATGAAGCTTTTGGACCATATGAATCCTTTGGTATGTGATTTGTCTTCTTCACAGGTGGTGTCATGATGACATTCACTGGAAGATTCTCAAGACTACTTTTGGGAACCCATATCTTCTTCATAGGTGGCCCATTCCTGCAGTTAGTACCAATATACCTGGCAAACACTTCACCATTCTGATTCTTAAACAGTTTATAGTTTGCATCAAAGGATTCATCAATGATAATGGGGTTAGCACAAGTGAAACCAGATAAGGTGGATGGATCTACTGAAGGTTCCTTTGCAGCAACCCATGTGGTTTTGGGGTACTGCTCAGGCTTCCAGTACGACCCATCAACATTCATTTTCCTCTCGAACCCAACACCCTCTTTTCTAGGGTTTTGGTTCAGAATCTGCTTTTTGAGGACATCACATAATGTCTGGTGCCCTTTGAGACTTTTGTACATCCCTGTCTCAAGCAGTGTCTTCAACCTAGCATTCTCATCAGCAATAGTAGTGGTATCCTCAGCAGAGGGGTTAGTTACCACAGCAGCAGTTGAAGATATTGCAACAGTAGCAGTAGAACAACATTCAGCAACAGAAGCAGCGTTATCACGCTCAATGCATTTTAGGCATGGTGGTTCAAATCCTTCCTGAGCGGGACTGATCTGTTGAGCGCGAAGTGACTCATTCTCCTTTTGAAGATCTTCATGATCCGATCTCAATTTCTCAAGTTCCTGCTTCCTTTGAAGATAATCATAGGAAAGCTTTTCATGAGAAGTTGAGAGCGATTCATGTCGACCTTCAAGTTCCTGGTACTTAACATGAAGGTTTTTTATGTCTTCAATTAAAGACTGAGACTTGGTCATTTCCGCGTCCAACAGGTCATCGCTTTTGTCTAACAGTTTTTGAGTATGTTCCATAGCTTTCTGTTTTCAGTTGCAATTTTAGCAAGTGTTTTGTAGCTAGGTTTGGATTCACCATCAGAGTCATCTTCACTTGATGTTTGAAAGTAAGTATCGTGTGATTTTACCTTGGCACCACGTGCCATGAAGCAATAGGTGGGAGGCAAGTCGTCCTTGTCGTTATCATCAGTGTTGGTGACAGATCCATTGTCTTCAGTGTTGAAGATGGACTTGGCGACATAGGCTGTAGCTAGAGCCAGACTTGCGACTCCAGAGTCAGACTCCTCCTCAGACTCCACTTCCTCCTCCTCAGAAGCAGACTCCTCCTCTGAATCCATTTCCTTGCCAACAAAAGCATGGGCCTTGCCAGATGAGCTCTTCTTTTGCGATGAAGACTTCGAAGAAGACTTGGAAGAAGACTTTGAGGATTTCTTCTTCTTCTTGTCATTGGAATCATATTCTTTGCTCTTCTTCTTCTTATCATTGTCCCACTTTGGACACTCAGAGATGTAGTGACCAGGTTTCTTGCACTTGTGACAGGTTCTCTTCTTGTGGTCATAAGCATAAGCTTCATCATTCCTTGAGCTGGACCGTGAAGACTTTCTGAAGACTTTCTTCTTGGTGAATTTCTGGAACTTCTTCACAATCATAGCAAGCTCCTTTCCAATGTCTTCAGGATCACCAGAACTGTAGTTAGATTCTTCTTCAGATGAGGAAGCAGCAGCCTTTGCCTTCAAAGCGCGAGTTCAACCATAGTTGGCCATAGATATCTCGTTTCTCAAATAGCTGGTACTCATGTGTGTTGAGCCTCTCAAGTATGTCAGACGGATCGAGAGACTTGTAATCAGGGCGTTCTTGTATCATTAGGGCTAAGGTGTCAAATGAGCTGTCAAGAGATCTTAGTAGTGTCTTCACTATCTCATGCTTTGTGATCTCAGTGGTGCCGAGTGCTTGGAGCTCATTTGTGATATCAGTGAGGCGATCAAACATGAGCTGGACATTCTCGTTGTCGTGTCTCTTGAAGCGGTTGAAGAGGTTGCGGAGAGTATTGATACGTTGATCTCGTTGTGTTGAGACGCCTTCATTGACCTTGGAGAGCCAGTCCCAGACTAGCTTCGACGTTTCCAAAACACTCACACGGCCATACTGTCCTTTGGTAAGGTGACCACAGATGATGTTCTTGGCAGTAGAGTCTAGTTGAATAAACTTCTTGACATCAGCAGGGGTGACACCTTCACCAGTCTTGGGAACGCCATTCTTGACGACATACCATAGATAGACATCAATGGCTTCAAGATGCATGCGCATCCTATTCTTCCAGTAGGGATATTCAGTGCTATCGAAGATGGGGCACGCATCGGAGACTTTGATTATCCCTGCAGTCGACATAGCTGAAACTCCAGGTGGTTAAACCGAATCACACAGAACAAGAGACTACCTTGCTCTGATACCAATTGAAAGGGCTAGTTATTGACTAGAGGGGGGTGAATAGGCGATTTTTATAAAAGACTTCAATACGTGGGAGTTCCGAAGACAAACAACAGAAATAACACTATTCGAATGCAGCGGAAGGTAGACTACACTAGACAAGCCATAGTCAAGTATTCAATGAAGTGAAAGCACTAAGACTAATAGCAACTAGGTAGTAAAGATCGGGATGGAAGATAGTATGAAGCCAATCAGAACAGGTAGTCACACAGTGAAGTCAAACAGATAATGCAAGCAGGCAATGACTTCACGAAGACAAACTGTATGTAGAGAGAAGTAAGAGATAGAACCAGTGGCTTCAGAAGGACAGGGATTTGTTCAACCAGTCCCAGTTGTTGTCACAATTGTACGTCTGGTTAGGGAAGCTGAGATTCAACTCAGAAGACCGCGTCTTCACCTTATTCCCCTTGAGCTAAGGACACCTAGTCCCTGCCCAATCACTCTGGTAAGTCTGCAAGGTAGACTTCCGAACTTTCACAGACTTTGTTCACCAGCAATCCACAATGACTCTTGGATGCTTAGAACGCGACGCCTAACCGACTGGAGGATTCACAGTCCTCAAGTGTAACAAGTCTTCAGATCACGCGGACAGAAAGACTTAAGTGATGCCAAACAATCTTTGGACTCTGGGTGGTTTGGGCTTTGTCCTTGCAAGGATTCTCTCTCGAAAGCTTCGGCGGTGGTTTGCTCTCAAACGACAAAAGCCGTGTATTAACTCTGAGCAGCCACCAATTTATAGTGTAGGGGGTGGGCTATTTATAGTCACTGGGCAACCCGACCTGATTTGTCCAAAATGACCCTAGGTCACAAAGGAACTAACACATGTCGCAACGGTCAGATTTCAAACACACGCGGCAGCTTGACTTGGGCTACAAGTAAAGTTGACTCATCCGACTCTGGATAAGTTTTGCTCTCATTGTCTTCGCGAAGACATAGGATTTGGTTGAGCATCACTTCAGTCATTCTGACTTTCTTCACTTGGACCCCACTTAACAGTGCGGTGGTTCCTATGACTCAACAAAGAAGAAAAGGGAAACAACGAAACAACTAAGTCTTCATGCTCCATAGTCTTCACTCAATGTCTTCTCGAGTCATAGTCTTCAACATGACTGGCTTCACAGACCACCATTGTCTTCAATGTCTTCACACATTTTTAGGGGTCATCTCCGGTAGGTAAACCGAATCGATGAGGGACTACTACCTGTGTTATCCTGCAATTCTCACAAACACATTAGTCCCTCAACCAGGTTTGTCATCAATACTCCAAAACCAACTAGGGGTGGCACTAGATGCACTTACACCATGTCATTACAATTGCGCTTGAGCCACCCCAGCTTCTATCTCAGAGGCTCAAAACGGTAATTTTTCTCCAACATTAAGATTGCAAAACCGGCGTTCATGTTATCGGATGAATGTATGATAGCTTTGACCCGGCGCACCCAATGGGTTGTGTATTCACCCTCTTCTTGCTTACAATTAGTAAAGTCCACAATTGACATGGGCTGCTTGCATGTGTCCTTGAAGTTCTGGATAAACCATGCCTTTAACTCCGCCCATGAACAGATGGAATTAGCCACCAGTCTCTTTAACCAAGTAGGAGCCGTCCCATCCAGCATCATTGTGAAATACTTGGCACACGCAGCATCACTGGCATTCAGTAGCTCCATGGCCATCTCATAACTTTCAATTCACGCCTCAGGGGGTAAGTCGGCTGTGTAATTAGGCACATTTCGAGGTCCTTTGAAATCCTTGGGCAAACGCTCGTTACGCTGAGCCGGCACCAAACAGGACACCCCTATAGATCTTGAGGTCATGCCTGCCTGAACCGAGGTCGTTGGATAAATCGGAAGGGGCTGGTAAGACGCCCGCTGAGCCGCCTGCTGAGCCGCCTGCTCGGCTTCTTCACATATCCTGTCCTGATCAACCAAATTAGGAACTCCATCACGCGTCGGGTCATGCCCACGCGGCTGGTCTCGACGCTGGGTGTTGCTTGAAACGGCTGGTGAGTCCATGTGCCTGCTATAGCTCTGGCTCCGGCTTGGGCGGGGGGTTGAGTGGATCCTATCCCGGCTATCCTGCTGCGCCAAAGCCGTTTGAAGAAGCTCTTTGACCCTTCGTGTTTCAACCGCCGTCGTAGAGTCGCCATCCACCGGGAGAGCCACCAATCACACCACCACAGCAATCATGTTCTCCAAAGGATTAGAATAATGACCCGGTGGTGTCGGTACGTGCTGAGGTGGAGCAGTATTCGCACGAGGGGGTTCCGTCACACATGGTTGAACTAGCGTGCCAGCCCTGGGTGCCGTAGCCCGGTTTACCTCCGGCGGGTTAATGGACCCTGCACCGGGCGTGCGGAAGAGGTTTCTAGGCTCATAAGCCGTAGGCAGACGGGACTGAGCCTTCTGGTGCCTTCTCCTCATGATCTCATTTGACGTATTCTGATCCATCGTAAGTTGGAAAGCCTCCGACTGAATCTGTTGGGCCCGAGCATCCAAAGCCGCCCATTCCCTGGCCATCCTGACGTCCTCTGCCGCCAGGTCATCCTTGGCTTGTGCTACCTCCTCACGCAGTTGTGCCACCTCCACATCATGTTGAGCCTGATTCACCGGGTTGACCATGGCGGTTAACAGAGTCGTCAACTTATCCATTAAAGCCATCAACACTTGAGTCGGATGGCGTGCAGGGCCTCCTGCCCCATCTGCCGTCACCGCTGTTGACCCGGAAGTCATTGCTGCCGCAGCCGTAGAGTTTTGCCCGGGTTGAGTGCCAGCCATGAAGATTCCGACTCTGTTTGGCGGCTCAAAGGGGTCCGGAATTCTGTTGCCATCAGAATAGCCCCCAAGCCCGCCATCTTACAGTTGATACAACGAATCCGTCTCACCCGTGGACGATTCACCATCAGAGTAGATGGTCGTCTCACCACCAGACATAGATCCTTCATGAAATTCCGCTCCGTGGATGCATCCCACGAAGGCACGCTTCATGGCGGGCTGAGCTAGGGCGGGTCTCGCACGCTGAGCCGTCTCGACGATGTCGGTGCAGATGTACGGCTTAGGGCCCGGCTCACCAATATTGCCGATGAAGACGTGGATTCCGCTGAAGGGGACCCAGTACCTGTACTCAATTGAGCCGGCCTCGGGGCCCCAGCTTGCATCTTCGATGTAGTGCTTGCCGCGACGACTCTTGGTCATCCGGCCCACAGCGTATCCCTTGAGCCCTTCGAAGTTGCCCTTCGAGAACTCAAATCCACCATGCGCTGGCCCCATGGGGGGCGCCAACTGTCGTGGAAAGGTCACGGCAGATGTCCTAGCAAAAGGACTTAGTCATGGAGCCATCGCAACTAGGAAGCTTAAAGGGGTTTAAACAGGACAAAGGACATGGGAGTTTATACTGGTTTGGCCCTGGAGGTGAAGGTAAAGGCTTAATCCAGTTTGAGGTGGGATTGCTTACGTCTCGATTACTAGGGAGCGAATCTGCTTGACCTAGCTTTCGATCTGATGTTACTTGTCCTGAATCGCCACCGGGTCGTCCCCTTATATATAGAGGTCGACGCCCAGTGGCTCACGGAGTCCCAGATGACTCATAAACAGTGTCCGACTCGATGAATAAATATTCTTGCCTTACAATACAAGTCATGCATATATGGTGGTTTATCTCTACGGGCCTTAAGCCGCCTTTGGGACTTGGGCCCTTAACTGAACCGCCATCTTCAAATGTCGTCTTGGGCTTCATATGATGAATCACCGTAGGTATAACCCGGCCCCTCCTCGGCGGGTCATACCTAGTAGTTATATCCCCAACAGGTTGTGTTAAAACACTGTTGTGGCATGTGATGCCCAAAACAATGTTGCAGATATATGAGTGGAAGATCCGTCCATGATGATATCGATATCAATGTCCTCGGAAGCAATCTTCCCGAAAGCCATAGCCAGCATCAAGAACCTCTGAGTTCTCTGCTGCAATCAAAAACCTTGTCGGGGGCTGGCCCGCCCGGCAAGCCGGCATTGAGAATCTCAGAGTTCTCTGCTGAAGTGTAAGCCTTGTAGGGAATTGCCTTCTCTACAAGCCAGCGTCGAGAACCTCTGAGTTCTTTGTTGAAATCAAAAGCCTTGTTGGGGATAGCACTCCCGGTAAGCCGGTTTTGAGAACGTCAAAGTTCTTCGCTGAAATCATAAGCCTTCCTGGGAACGATCTTCCTGGAAGCCAATGTTGAGAACGTCAAAGTTCTCCGCTGAAATCATAAGCCTTCCGGGGAACGATTTTCCTGGAAGCCGGTGTTGAGAACGTCAAAGTTCACCACTAAAATCATAAACTTTCCCGGGATTAACCTTTTCGGGAGAGATGCAAAAGAAGAAGCTTCACTCCAGCATCGAGATCTGAAGAGTTCTCTGTCGGAGAGTTACCGAGGAAGTAAGCTCGGGGGCTGGCAGCGCCGTTAAGAACAACCTTTCTTGGGGACTTTTTTCTTCTGAAAATGATCTTTTCGGGAAAGAGGATATAATTAACATTCATAATCCATGCCAAGTTTGGCCCCATCTTCAGCTTCAAGTTCTTGGAGTTCTCTGCTGAAGCTAGGCCCAGGGGCTCCTGGCAGTGTAGTTAAAACCAGGGTTCCACTAACCTCCGAGCATGGGCCATGATAGTAAACAACAATGTTGGTGAAGAACCAATCTCTCCAGCAAATGATACAACAACATGTTGGGGGCATATCTCCCAATACCGATATTCAAGGCTCAAGATGCCGGCAAGTGTCATGCCCAATATGTGATCCTATCCGAGAGGAACTCGAAGGTCCCACCAAGGATAGAGCCGCATATTGGAGACGCTTTTTCAAGGTGGATATCATTACATCGTACCATTACATAATAGATGGGGATACATACAAAAGGCATACAATGCCACATGAATAGAACAACATCATACATAAGAACAACATCTGACTATGGATGAAACACAAACAAGAACTCAAACGACATCCACCCTGCTAGCCCAGGCTGCCGACCAGGAACCTATCCCCTGAACGAAGAAGAACCAGAAGAAGAACTCCAAAACAAGTAAACATCACGTTCACATCATGATCATCGCATACCTATACCTGCAACTGATGTTGTAGTAATCTGTGAGCCACGAGGACTCAGCAATCCCATTACCATGGGTATCAAGACTAGCAAAGCTGAATGGGTATGGAATGGATAAGTGGTGAGGTTGCAGCAAGCGATTAAGCATTGTAAGGTGGCTAACTTACATGTACAAGAATAAGATGAGAAGCTACGCAAACGGTCGCAACTAGTAATGATCAAGAAGTGATCCTAAACTACTTACGTTCAAACATAACCCCACCGTGTTCTCTTCTCGAACTTACCCGAAAAGAAACCATCACGGTTACACACGCAGTTGGTGTATTTTAATTTGAGTTTGGTGTCAAGTTCTCTACAACCGGATGTTAAAAACCCCCATCTGCCACATAACTGCGGGCACGGCTCTTGAAAGTTTAAACCCTGCAGGGGTGTCCCAACTTAGCCCATGGCAAGCTCATGATCCACGGAGACAATCCTCCATCGCGGGACATCCAATCAGACTCAGGGTCTCGGTGCACAAGACATTTCGACAATGGTAAAACAAGTCCAGCAAGACCTCCTGACATGCTGACACCCTGATAGTAGCCACGCGTATCTCCTCTCAGGCCACGGTCGAATTGTCCAAACTTCCGGTAGGCCAAATCCAGAGATGCCCCTGGCGGTCACCGGCGGTTGACAGGTTTGGACCAACACTCATAAGGAGCACTATCCCGGGGGTTGATTAAGAGTCCTCGGGTGCTAGCCGGTCCCTATGCAAGTTTAAGTTGTTATTAGCCAAATGATAAAACCAATGTTGGGCCTTGCTGGAAGAGTTTTATTCAAAGCGAACCGTCAAGAGGGGCCCATAAACCCTCACCGTGTTAGGGACGCAAAATCAAGGAACATAACACCGGTATGACGGAAGATAGGGTGGCAAGAGTGGAACAAAACACCAGGCATAAGACCGAGCCTTCCACCCTTTACCAAGTATGTATGTGCATTAATTAAATATAAGAGATATTGTGATATTCCAAGATATCCATGTCCCAACATGGCACAACCTGCAACTGCACCTGCAACTAGCAGCGCTATAAGAGGAGCTGAGCAAAGCGGTAACATAGCCAAACAACGGTTTGCTGGGATGGTGAAAAAGGTTAGAGGCTTTTCATGGCAATTTGGAAGGCTCGATAAACAAGTGGTAGGTAGCGTGACATAGCGATAACATCCAGACAACTAGCATAGCAATGATAGTAGTGAGATCTAGGGTAACGGTCATCTTGCCTGAAATCCCACTAGGAAGAAGAACGAGTCCATGAAGAAGACGAACGGTCGTAGATGAGCCAAGCATAGTCGAACGAATCCTCACGATCGCAACGAAACAGGAACTATCAAGAAGAAACACAACCCGAAAGAAGCAAACAACATGGTAAACACCTAACACATAAATATGACATGATGCTCAACCAAGTATGATGCATGACAAGTCTACATGATTCTACACATGGCAAGATATGATGCATACAAGAACATCACATCAAAGCAAGTTTAAATGAGGCCGGAAACAACATATAACAATTTCGGTAAGTCCTCATATGCAATTTTCGAAATTAGTCAAAATCTGAATAATGCATCATGTTCAAGTTGTTAAACAGCAAGTTAAAATGCACCAAGATGATCTACACGTTTTTCTAATCAAGTTACATATAAAGTTCATTTAATTAGGAGCTACAGCCTAGAAGATATGAGCAAAACAAGTTAAACATGACATTGATGCAAAAGCAAGCAAAACTCAATCACAAACACTCCAAAACATGGATGCAACAAGATATTATGAAACTATATGCAATTCTAAGCAAGTTTCACATAGAACATGATGAAAACGGAGCAACGGTTCAACACATACACTCCAAACAAGTTATAACGACTATCTGCCCAAAATAGCAACTACGCACTTTGCAAACATCAAAACAACATGCTACATGAAACATATGGACACAAACTTTATATGCACTTCAAGTACAGACAACATTCTTCAAATAACATTAAGGTTCGGGTTCATAGGAATCAAGATTAAACCAAGGTGATCAATGCAAGAAGCAACTTAATAACATAGATTACGACAGTGAAAAACAGGGCATATGCATGAGCAGAGTTAATATGTTGACATGTTAGGCAAGAAACAACGATGCTACAGAAACTATACATAACAACCAAGGGCATGTCATCAAATTACACATAACAAAGAGCAAATAACATCAATGCATCATATGCATATGACTCATGGATTAGTGGGAACCATCAAGACAAGTTTGAATGTTGTAACAGTTTGAACCAGTGTAAAACAACAACATTATCATAGCATGTTTGCAAGCTTGGAACAGAGGTCATATGAAATCCCAAATTATTAAACATGGCAAACAGTGCACAAAGAGAAGAACATTTTCATATTAAGATCATCACCATAGGACCAACAGGGACAAAGTTACAACACTCACAAGATGGCTAAATGATGTTAACAGGCAATAGATTTCAGCAGTTTATATCACTTAGCAGTTTTGCAACGAAGATTAAGGCATCAATATGAACAGTAACATGAATGCAAACTACTCCATCATCGAGAGCATCAAAAGATGAATATTTTGACATATCATACACGCAAAACGGAGCAACATGCACGAAGTTATGCCATGATGAAAATGCACACATAATATCATAAAATTGGGACTTAAGGAAAAAATCAACCTCTCGGGTCAAACTAGATCCCGGGGTCCCGGGATGGATGCAGCCATTTGGATGGAGGAGCTGGTGGATCTGGTCCACCCGACCAGATCCGAGCTCCGGCGACTTCGGGGACGCAGCGGGGAGGCGACGGCGGCGCGGATCCGGCGGAGGAGACGACGGAGCAGCGCGTCGGGATGGCGCGCAATGGCCGGCGGGGCG